>NC_090836.1:60440927-60743957 GCF_028021215.1 Eschrichtius robustus | reverse complement strand
CAGAGCTGCGCCGGAAATCTGTCCTGGAGAAGCCTTCTCCTCCAGCCTGGACACTTTAAGCAGAGGTGGCGGCATACAGCGTGAGGCTGCACAGCGGACGGCGAGCCTCCCTAGTTCCGACGTTGCTCTGACCTGAGGAGATGACAAGCGAGCAGGAAGTGTCCGGCCGGGCCATCCCCTTCAGGTAGATGAAGCTCCGGGTTTGCTGTGTATCCCCGTGGGGAGAACCTGAGCGCGTGTGTGCGAGTGAGTGTGCGTGTGTGCGCGCGTGTGTGCGTGAGCGTGTACACACAGGCTCCAGGTCTAGATTGCCAGAGCTACTCTGGCTGCATTCAGGGACTGAAACTCCCCGAGAAAGGCAAAGGAGCGAGCGAGAGAGCGCGAGGAGACTGGGAAGGCGGGAGGGAGGGGAGCGGCTGAGCGGCAAAGGCAGGCGCTGGAAGATTAGAGAGCTTTTCTCCGCTCTGTCACACCAGACACACACAGCCGTAGAGGGGGTAGCTGAGCCGCGTGCACGAAGTACCCTGTAAATCGTCAGCGCAACAAGCCCCGCAGTCACCCCTCTTCCGGACTCTTTAGCCCCACCGCGCTTCCCCTGAGGCATCGCTGGAGCCTTTGGCTATTGACGCCAAGAAGCAAAGGAAGATCCGGCTGGGGAGACGTAGCTGTCTCAGGTTTCACATCAAGCTCGCCAGAGGATTTGGAGGATTGTATGTAAATTGAAATAAATTCTCCAAAGCCTGACTACGTATATTATACTGTGTGCTGTGTCCAGGTGTGCAGTTATTAAAATAAGGGTTAGCAAGGAAACATTAGAATCCTCCGGAAGTCAAGGCTAAAGAATAGAGATGGGTTTTTTCCCATGGAAAAATTCCTGGTTTTAGATTGAGGAAATGATTAAAATCTAATACCTAAAGTGTAATATTCGGGACCACAAACTTGAGACTGAGAAAAGCTGAGGACATGAGCCCCATTACTTTAGAATGAGAACAGTGAACAAGTATATTCCGTGATCGGTCAGTTTTTCACTTCACCTAGCCACAATTACTTTTTTTTTTTTTTGCTGTTTTCAGTGTTATCATGAAAATCGTTTAAACTTTTTTAGAACAGTTATCAATAGGAAGTGTCCACTGACAGCAGGATCATCAAAACAGATTCATATACCATTGGCTGGTTATGGATTCTTGTCTAAGTTTGTAGAAGCTTTAAATTATAGTGCAGAGTATGTATGAATATATGGGATATCCAGCCCATAGAATTTGGGTGAAGAACTCTAATTGGAACAATATTCAGAAAACAGCCACTCCAAAGGTAACAGCTCACAGGCAGGAGTCTCTAGTTTTTAATGAAACAAAATGTGATGGGCTTCAGAGTCAATTTTTAAAAGTGCAGAATAAAAAGAGAATGAAGTAATTCCTTTTTACACATTCCTTTCACATCTTCAAATCCTGAAGGCATTAAAAGAAAACCATGTCCCTAATTATTTTCTTACGAAAAGGAATGTTTAATGCCACCGGCTTTGGAGTCCTGAAAATACACATTAAGGTATTGTGTTTGGCTTTAAAAGCATGACCAAAGACAAGAGCCCAAAATGTGCACCAACTTCAGCCCGAAAACTACTGAAAACACAGCCCTATGTTCAGTGAAGCTCTTTGCCATCTATCCCCAGATGGGATACATTCCCAATGCCATACATTCTAAATGTCCATTTGAATCATTTTTTTTTTCGTATCTTTATTGGAGTGTAAATGCTTTACAATGTTGCATTAGTTTCTGCTGTACAACAAAGTGAATCAGCTATATGTGTATATGTGTATATATATATCTCCCCATATCTCCTCCCTCTTAAGCCTCCCTCCCACCCTCCCTATCCCATCCCTCTAGGTCGTCACAAAGCACCGAGCTGATCTTCCTGTGCTATGCCGCAGCTTCCCACTAGCTATCTATTTTACATTTGGTAGTGTATATATGTCAATGCTACTCTCTCACTTCGTCCCAGCTTCCCCTTCCCCCCTATGCCCTCAAGTCCGTTCTCTACGTCTGCATCTTTTGGAGAAAAGGGAACCCTCCTGCACTGTTGGTGGGAATGTAAATTGATACAGCCACTATGGAGAACAGTATGGAGGTTCCTTAAAAAAACTAAAAATAGAACTACCATATGACCCAGCAATCCCACTCCTGGGCATATACCCTGAATCATTTTTAAATGATGACAAAACGAAGTGCCAGGGTGTTTTGTTTTTTTGTTTTTTGTTTTTTTTTTTTCTTAAGCATGTTGTATGTGGGCCGTTAGCAACAGACCAAGGGAAATGCCACATTCTGTTCAAGTTACTTTTTTATGCTCTGTTTTTAAATCTCTGTGCTCTTGCTGTCCATATATATCTGCCTGTATGCATTTTAAGAGTTGAGGAGTCGCGGTTTGTTAGTTTGTTTTCACAGAATCAGGAAACAATATAGGCAGGCAAAAAGAGCTGTGTGACTCTTAGCAGCTCACCAAACTTCTCTGACCTTAGGGTACTAATCCAGCAGTTCAGGATTATTGATCTAAAGTCCATGGATTCAACTCACTTGCATTATAAGAGGGATCTGGAACCACCCCCCAGAAGTCTGAGAACCATTACTTAAATGAAGAGGTTACCCACTAAAGGATCTTTAAGACCTTTCTCTAAAATGATATTAGTCAAGAAAAGGTTCAAAGAAGGCTTTTTTCTGTTCTTCTTTGTATTTTATCCATGTACTTTTGAAAATTTCTACAAGGCAACTCTCTAAGATTTCAGAATTAAAATATATTTACCAATTAGTAAAGTCTCTACCGGCTATGATTAAATTAGTGGATGGGTTATTTTTGAGACCTAAGTGGAGTGGACACAAGCTTATTAACCTGGAGTGAACACAACTTATTAAAACACTGATTCCCCTAAAATGCAAATTTAGCCAATAAACTCAATATCAAGGTCAAGTGGGTAAATATTTCTTCCTCTCATATCAATGTTACAGAAGGGTCCCAGTGAGTTTTTCTTTTGTTAATATCTGAAAGTACATAATGTACCTCTAAGAAGCAAGTACTTTGGTATAATAACTTTTTAATTTTATTTTTTAGAGAATGTCTATTCTACCCTCCTCAAACCAAAACAAAAAAAGGGAAAATTTCAGATGGTGTACCTAACAAAAATCTTAAAGAGATGATTCACTAGTATTCCTATAAAGAAGTTGCCTTCAGTGTGTAGATGACTAAATCGGAGAGACTTTGACTTTGTCAGTGCTAGAGCCATGCAGGGGAGTAAGACTTTCCAAAGTGCTTGATGCTCCTCTCAGAAACACGTTTATTATTGGGAGAATTTATGATTATTTTCTTTAGCTAATAAATGTCTTTAAAGCCATTTTGTGGCCATATTTGATTTAGGTGCTTGTAAAAGTGAAAAGAGTCTGAATGTTTAATATCCATAAGGCCAAACAGAAGTTATTAATTAAATCTACACCTAAGTCCTATGACTAATCAAACTGAACTATTTTCAGTGAATGTGCTGGCTTCAGAGGCTTTACTCTTTGATTGTTGACACTTGAACTGCTTTTTTTCTCTTCCCACTGGTTTGTAGGAAGAGGCACAACTGAAGTGTCCTTTGATACTCAGCCCCTTCAAGTGTGATTAGCACTTCACTTTCAGAAACAGCTTGGCTCAGGAGAAAGAACTAGATACAAATCTGCCCTCACCTCCCTACATTATCCTAACCTCCTTACCTGACTCAGTTTCTTGATGGGTTCATGTACAGAAGTTAAATAGACTAGGTAACCTCCGAGATCTCTTTCAGTTCTCAAATTCTGTAAAAGAAATTCCAAAGCTAATACAACAGTCTCTTTATGCTCTCAGGGATTTTTAATTAATATTCTCCATTGAGAAGCCAAAAAAAATCAATTCAAAACTCAAAGTTTAATGGGTAAAGAGACTTCGTAAAAATACCCTGTACTAGCAAAAGCATATGGAGAAAAGAAAACAGCCCCTGCTACTCTGGCAGGGGAAACAGGACTGATCTATTTTATGAGAGGCAAGTGTCCCTGAAGACCCCACACAACCAGAGACCAATGCTGACAGTGAATGGTGGGAATCTCTGTTCACCAGCTAAAGTGGTGCTGCCCTGTGACACTAAAAGCAGTTCGAAATTTGAGATGGTAATAACTTGATGAAATTTTTAATTTGGGGAAACTCACAATATTGCACACTTCTAATATTTTATAATTCAAAATTTCATACCATTTGACCACTGCATCTGTTGACATTGTTAAAGGGTAACATTAAGAAATACCCTTCTAGGGCTTCCCTGGTGGCACAGTGGTTGAGAATCTGCCTGCTAATGCAGGGGACACGGGTTCGAGCCCTGGTCTGGGAAGATCCCACATGCCGCGGAGCAACTAGGCCCGTGAGCCACAACTACTGAGCCTGCGCGTCTGGAGCCTGTGCTCTGCAACAAGAGAGGCCGCGATAGTGAAGAGGCCCGCGCACCGCGATGAAGAGTGGCCCCAGCTTGCCGCAACTAGAGAAAGCCCTCGCACAGGAACGAAGACCCAACACAGCCAAAAATAAATATAAAAATAAATGAATAAATAAAAGATTACTATTAATTAAAAAAGAAATACCCTTCTAGATAGAACCTTCCTCAAGAGCTTAATGATGGAAAGAGGACTGTTTAAAATTAGCCATAATTGAGACAGTGCAATTCCATAATGTCTACAGTTTGCTAACTACAATTAACACCTTGATTTAACTGTTAGTTATCTGACTTCTGTTTATTTAAAAAGAGTCATCTGAATTGATATCATATCTAAATGTGATTATGTCTTCTTTACTCACATAAAAATCTGAAATTATAAAATTGTTTTAAAGGGAAAACATTCCCTAACCTATTAATGTATTACTACATGTTCTTAGACCTAGTAAAGTCTCATAATTATGCTAAAACAGAACAAGTATTACAACATAAAAAGGGCCTCTCTAGATGGCAAATATAAGGAAAAGCATAATCAAATATCCATAGTACTATTCCCAGTTCTATAATTAAATGTTATATCCAGAGAGGAGAGAATTAGGATCTCAAAAAAGTTGTATTGTTATTTGGGGGTTCTAATGCTAGGTTAAAACTCTTCGGTGTTCACTGTGGGCTTTTTGGTTTATGATCTCAGTAAGAAAGCTTCATAAAAAGGCAAAGAATGCATCATGGAAATGTTTACAGTTTATTCATGAAACCTACAAACATAACATAAACCAAATCCTAAAATCAGAATAGAAACTGGGTAACTTTCCAGAGATGTTTCTGTTGAACTAGTCAATTTGTCTAGTAGCTCAAGAAATAGAAATAGTATATACACCCAATATAGTTTTTGCCATGAATTTAAGTTGTTCAAATCCATGTTTCTAGATATATATGGCAGGAAGAAAATAATAATAATAATAACAACAACAGTAACTAAGATTTTTCAAGGGCTTACCTTGCACCAAGTATTTGTCTAAGCACTTTATGTCATCTTATTTAATCATGAAAATAACCCCATCAGGTCAATGCTGTTATTTCCCCCATTTGACAAATGAGGAAGCATAGGCTCAGAGAGATGAAATACCCTGCCCAAAGTCATTTAATTAGTAGAGCCAGAATTCCAGACTCCATCATCTGTACACTTAACCATTATGCCATAGTACTTCCTGAAAGGTAAGCCAGATGTAAACTATCCAGTTGCATAATTGATATTTGCTGCATAAATTATGAAGTCAGTTCCAGGCAGAGTGCTGGAGGTATAGCATTGAATCAAACATTTGTGTCTCCCCCCATCATTGGAGGGTACAGTGCCTGGCACATAAGTGCTATGTGAGTGTTTATTAAATGAAATGAATAGAGAAAAGGTAGTATGACCCTGAGCAGAATAATAATTATAATTTTATAAAGTAATGATAGAAAGAAAAAAGGAGAGCATTATTCATCCTTGATTGAGAATGAAGTAGTTGAGGTTGACTGTAGTTTATTTTCATTCTGCAGAACAAGCAATTTATATGCCTTAGAAATCTTACCTCTTGAAGGCATTAATAAATGTATCTTTGACCCAGGCTTATGTGACAATTCAAACTTGCATGATTAGAATAGCGCCTCACCTCTTTCAAACCATGAAAAGTGTCTGCTTCAAATGTACACTTATATAGGTATTAAAGTCACATAAAGACATAAAGTATCGTGTTGTATTTCTTCCATATGTATCTTCTAATCCAATTTTTTTCCCTTTTCCACTCATTTATTCACCCTTCTTCCATTTAATAATAAAACATATTATCTCTTAAAACCTGCATTACTAAACATACACAAATAGACATTTGTTTGATATATAAATGTGTATAGCTCTTTAAGTGAGGTAATTACATAGTGTATTATATACCACAAAGTTGCTAAGAGACTAGATCTTAAATGTTCTCACAAGATGAAATGATAATTATGTGTAGTGACAGAGGTGTTAGCTAATGCTACAGTGGTAATCATATTACAATATATAAATGTATCAAATCAACACATTGTACACCTTAAACATACAATGTTATGTGTCAATTAAATCTCAATTTAAGAATGAAATAAAAAATAAAATAAAATTAATTCATTAAATGAGGTAATTACAATAGTTTTTTAAAATTTGAGTGGCAAATGATCATTGTAAATGGGTTGATAAAGAAATAAAGATAAATAGGGTGAAGTTTTTCTCTTTTAGATAATGAAATGTCACTAATCTTGAGGTCATGTACCTGTACATGAGTTTTGAAAGCTGATCTTGACCTACAGTATTTTTTATTTTACATAGTTTTAATGAGTCAGTATTCTAGTCAAAGATGCACTCATTTCTGAGTAAGAAGTACATCTTCTGTTAGAAAATATTTCACAAGCTCTAGAGTATGTATATTACACAATAACTGTAAAAATTAAAATTGCATTGTTTTTCAACTCATTGAATTCCTACTTTGAAACCAAGGGAAAAAAAAAAACCAAATCATAGTATTTCCTTTTAAGTTTTAGGCCTGTGCATGAATAACATTATCTCTTAATCATGAACTGAAGAATAGCCTCTTCTGGGATCTATACCTCCTTCTTGCTCATAACCAGAGGTGTTTGCTAGAGAAGACCCAGTTCTTTCCACCACATGGCACTAAGGATACTCCATGCCTCTTTACTTTCTGGATTATATATTAAGGCTACACCAATGTCATACCATTTTTTCTTTCTCTGTACGTGGTTTTCTGAGGACATTTCCCCATTCACATCCAGGAAGTATTCTCCAGGTGCCTCGAAAGTTAGGTGAAATATGTATTTGGGGATCCAGGAATTATTTTTGGAATTCAAACAATTAGACTTTGGCTAAAATGCCTTATTCTCGGTGGTTTAAAAAAATTATTTATATGCTATTACTACAAAAACAAGCATACCTCAGAGATATTGCAGGTTCGTTTCCAGACTACCAAAAAAGAGCAAATATCACAATATAGCAAATCACACAAATTTTTTGGTTTCCCAGTGCACATAAAACTTATGTTTACACTCAACTGTAGTATATGAAGTGTGCAACAGCATTATGTCTACAAAAATACATACTTTAAAAATATTTTATCGCTAAAAATTGCTAACCATCATCTGAGCCTTCAGCGAGTCGTAATCTCTTTGCAGCAGTAACATCAAATATCACTGATCACAGATCACCATAAAAATATCATAATAATGAAAAAGTTTGAAATATTGTGAGAATTAGCAAAATGTGACGCAGAGGCACAAAATAAGCAAATGCTTTTGGAAACATGGCACCGATAGACTCAGGGTTGCCACTAACCTTCAATTTGTAAAAAACGCAGTATCTGTGAAGCACAATAAAGTGAAGCACAATAAAACAAGGTATGCTTGTTAAAAGTCTAAATATATCATTTTACTATAAATATTATAGTGTTAAATCGGTCTTTTTTAACATTTATGTTAAGTGCTAAGCACTATACAAAACATTTTAAAAATGGTCATAATTTATAACCACACAATGGTTGTGAAGTCTGCATCTGGAAAAAAAAAAATTCCCCACAAAAGAACTACACAAAAATATTCACACTACTAAGTCTTTTGAAAATATAATTGGCTGCTTGATTAAATGAAACTTTTTTTTTTTACTCCAAAACAGTCTGTAGGAAAAAAGCAACGCATGTGAATATGAATGTTTTGAGTTACTAGCATATTAAAACTTGGATGATCACGTCATGAAATAGGTTTAATTCTCATAACAGAATTGATTTAGTATAGAAGTTGCTTGTGATCTTCATTTTGTCACTTTTCTCTTTAGTGCCACCTTGTGGGTTAGCCAGTAACGATAAATATACAGTATAGGGTTTTGAGTTTGGGGTTTTTTTTTCTTTTCCTCTACTGTGTCAAAGCTGGTCTTAGAAAGTAGTGTGGTAAAACTCAGATGTGAAGCAATTTCTTTGTTTTCTCAGAGAAGCAACCACTTCCCTAGAAGATATTTGCCGTAATTCTGCAATTGGCCATTCCAGACACCAGAACTGTTTCTCAGAGATTGGAAATATTGGAGTCTACACAAAAATCGATGTTCATTTACAGGATAATCACCAAACTTATCTTGGATAACATAAGTGGCAAGCTCTGACTTGGGATTTTTTCCATAAGAAAAATGTTTTCTTAACTCAGTATCATCATTTCTACAATAGTGTCCTATGAGAATTGATTCTAGGTGATTTGAAACACTGTTTAATCCTGTTTAGAAAAAACTCACATATCTGATTTAGTCTTGTTTGCAGCTTACTTCTAACACCAGATTGAATTTGCATTGAGTTACCTTACTCAGTTTATTTTTTATGATGCTGCAGTTACAAGGAAATAAGGAAAAAGTCAGTATAGTATGTCGAAAGCTTTCTTTTATTAGAGACACACAGGAAATGTGTTATATATTCCCTAACACTCCATATATTGGAGATGCTATAAAAAGCTTTTGAATAGCTAAACAAAAAAGAATAGTTTCTCCTCTTTAAAACACCTAAACATGTTAGAATTTATTGCTAAGTTTTTTTGTGGTATGATGAAAAAATAAATCTCTAAATTGCATTTATGGCGTCATTTCAGAGCAAGTGAAAATCATGTACCGTCTGGTCACTTTGAAAGTGTAAATGTCCGTATCTGAACTCTTCCTTCCCTATTAGGAGTAGAAGGTTGTACCATGTGTTATTCAAAGAGTAATTTTCCTTGGATGTGTAATAAGGCCTCAGCTCAGATTTGACCTCTAACCTGAATGTTATAAGCTATCAGTTATCTATGATGGAAGCACACCAACAACAAAAAAAATTTTAAGTGTTGTTATAGGCTTGCTAAAAATCTTAGTATAGAACCAAAGCAGCCAAACGCTATCAGTATGTAAGGCTGCGAAAACCTTAGAATTCAACTCCCTAGTCATCTTTAACTTGAACAAGTCTTATGCTTTGTCTCTAAAAGTAATAAGTTGTGTTTTCCAATTCAGGAAATGCTTTTTAATTATTAATTTTTGTACCCTTTGATATTTGAATTTCTCCATGACATATTCTGATACATATTTAGTTTCCAGTGGATTTGGTACAGGAGCAAAAGGTGCCTTAGAATGACAACATTCAATCTATAGTCCATTTAACCTTTTTTTTTTTCCATTTAACCTTTGCACAGCTACCATTGAACAAGTCAGTGTTCTTAGAGTTTAATCAAAACAAACAAACAAACAAACAAAAAAACCAAAAAACCCTAGCTAAAGGACTTTCTAATCTGGGGACCATGAAAACTTGCAACCATTTTTCCACTTAAGCTTCAGCTTCAGCTTGTTAATAATAAAGGTGTGTCTTCCTTCAGTTTAAGTTGAATAAACTGCTGTATAGTGCCATCCACAAGATTCCTTGGACACACGTGCTACTGTTGGCAAGGTAGGGGCTGCACTATATTTAAGTAAGTGGTACCTCCATTTGCCACACAGTTTAACTCCAGGGATGAATTTTAGCCTCTCTTCATTTTTATTGTATTCATTTTAAATAGATGGGTTTTTTACAACAAGTTACAAAGCAGCAAAACACATTTCATATCTTCTCTGTTACAGATTCCAAATTAAGCAGATCCTAATTAATTGGGTTATATTATGTAACAACAGCCTTTCACTTTAATGTCAAAAGGCTTTTGTGATCTCTATTCACTTCCTCTTAAAGTAAGACTGAGCAAAATATTTTCTTGACATTTCTGAGAATCTCATTTTCAGTTTCAAAGGGTTATTTATTCCTTTAATCTTCCAGTGTGAAAAAGTAATGAATATTTACTTTTTTTAGTCTCATTTTTAGAGGCGCTAACATTCCACTAGGTAAACTTAGTAAGTGATAGCTATTAATGTTCTCTTTTGTCTTCTAGACAGAAAATCAAAGCTATTTAAAGTAAAGGATGTATTTAAAATCAATATATGTCCACAAGTTAACATTAATGTTTACAAACACTTTCTGTGATCATCATGTCTTATTTGGGTGTATGGTGTATTGTCTTTGTTTATCTATAGCTACCTCAAAAGATATGGAGCTAGATATAAATAGAAGAAAGAGGTATACTGTGTTTCCATATGGTCTGAATAAAAGTGTATGATTAGTCACTAGGCTAAGCTGCAGTGTTCCAAGGTACACAAATAGTTCTCTGTGTTACTCCTTCATTTTCAGTGCTTGCCATGATAGCCAAATTAAACTGTGATGTGATAGTCATCCAAATATGTAATTCTAAAACCACGATTATAGGATCATTTCTTTATTTCTATGAGATTTACCTATAGTAAATCTCTGTTTAATGTTCAGAGTTCTATAGCAGTTCACTTCTAAATGTTCAGAGCAGGAGCTGTACCTTCTAGGATGTGCAAATAATCAAGTCCTAGCAACACTATAAAATATAATCCATATTATGAATTGAACAGAATGAGCCCTCAGATCTGATTGCCTAAGGCTCAAAATGTTAATGCTCCTGACACACCTTATACATATTAGCAAATTGAAATGGCATTAAAAGAAGAGAACGAACTGTGGTCCCCACCTCAGCATCACTTCACCAGCCTTCCTATCCCTGCCTGCTGGAGAGGGGAGCTTCTGTTCTGCAGACCTGGGGGTCGGGGGAGGCTGCAGATCTTCACCTCCTGTCAGTTTCTACAATTCCAAAAAGGATCAGGCCTGAGGAATTTTATCTTCTAGTGTTCCATTGTGAGCTGACTTAATTAAATTTTTCCCAAAGTGCCATATTCTCCAGTTCTTCCTCAGGAGGACAAATTGAGAAGACAGAAACAGATCCAAATGAAGTGAAATTTTTCTCAATTAATTCAAACAATAACACCATGAAAAAGCACTTTGAATTTTTCAATTCCCAGGCAATTGGTTCTAAAAAGAAAAACATTCTAAATTATCCACATGCCCTCATTTATTAGTCTAGAGCTCTTGCCCAAGCAATTATTTGCAAAGGTAATATATAGCACCTCATGGTGATTTATTTGTTTTTCTAATACCTTTTGCCCACAAACTCTATAGAACTGAAAGTGTGTCAGCAAAGAGAAGTGACTATAAGAGAAGGCTCACTAATATACAACAAAATATGTAAAAGTAAAGGGGAAAGAGCCAAATCCCATTTTAAAAAATCAAATTCTGCAGATGGTAAATGTCACAGGCATCATTTCTTATTTATTGATAACCACTTAAGAGTAATCTATAATTTCTTCCTAATCTTCAGAATAGGTTTCTGGCAGTCACATAATCTCCTGGGGAGAAATGTCTTCTGAAATTATCACCTGATTTTGTAAAGTCCAGACAACTTGAAGCAAACTGAATACCCTTCATTTACCCAATAGCCATTCAAAAATATTATAGATAATGAACAGTAAACAAAATAACAATTTAACTGAAAGATGCTTTAACTTAAATGCTTTAACTGAAAGATAATTTTCACATCCTTTGGAATCCAGTCCAGGACCATCAAGATATAGAAAAATACAGCCACTGGGCACTGTGTTTTCTTCTTCTCAGAAAACCATTATCCTCTTCCTTGGTACAGTACTTATTTAACAGCTCAGGGCGGGGTTGTGGGGAGGTAATATCCTAGGAAAGTCAAAATTCTTATCTAAATCCTTCTTAAACTGTGCCTTTCGACATAATATATTGTATGAAATGGGTTTTAAAAGTAGTATTTAGAAATTACTTTCCAACTTTATAATTATAAATTGGTATAAACTTTATGGAAAATAATATAGCAAGAGCTAGCAAAATCCACAAATCTAAAAACTGTAGCAAGACTTCTGAGCTATCCTGTATTTCAACTGTTGGCATGACTCTCTTCTACAAGAATTAAAGCTTCTTCAGGGTAGAAGACATGTATATTCATTTATGTCTCTGCAAAGCAAGCAAAGTCTCTGAAATATATTGCATTCTTAATAAGTACATGTTGAATGAATGAATGCTCCATTCAGTATTTGTCACCAGCTTCTTGGCCCCTATTACTTCTCTCTCTGATTTAAGGCTTCTCTTCTCCTCCCTGCCCAGCACTCTTTGGCCTCCATGCCTAGGGAGGGCGCTCTTCAGCTTGGGCTCCTATGTGTGGCCTCAGTGAGCCATCCTACTGGAGTTGGTCCTATAGCCAAGACCCTGCCCTTCCCCTAGCTCTGGCCTAGAGACGTGGCATCAGAATACTTGTTGAAAGCATTTCTACATTTTAGAAGGAATGAACTAACATACAAAAACTATATCATTTTCCCTGAATAAGCCAGTAGTAAGTAAGTAAGATCTAGAATCAGCTTCTGATCCTCTCAGCTTTAGTTTCGGAAACCAAAGTGACGTGTTCTCCCAGAGGGAGAATTTGACTAGATGTTGAGACTGTTTAGGCCACACAGTGGCAATCATACTTTATGCAGGAGCTACATTCTGAAGTAGGCTTATAAGGTAGGAAGCACTTATGGTCAAATTTTCCCTTGTAAAACTCCCTAAACCACCCATAAAAGGCAGTAAACCATAGTTCTGTGTACCCATTCCTATGTACAGCAATATGTACACACAGATGTAAGTATAAAATGTGTGCAGTATATACAATACTTAATTGAATTTGAGTAAACTATCCATATGCTGTTTTAATAACACTGCTACCAATTCACTACTGTGTTCCTGTGATGCCAAGATAACCAGCCAATGCAGAAAGTTCAGTTAAAAGTGATGGTAATGGCTGCCTTCCTTTCTTTGCAGCAGGAAAGCAGTATGATGGGCATCAGGGCCCACACAAAGTGGGTGTCGGAGTGGGCAGGAAAGCAGTTCAGTGGGAATCGGGGCCCATACAGGGTGGGCTTTTGAGCAGGTTAGAAGCCCAGTGGAATTAGGTGATTGGCTACAGATAGAAAGTCAAGATTTTTAGTGCTAGAGAAGGAAGGTATAAATATGGAAAGGGGAAAAGGTCAGATGAACCCTGTGGTCTTGGATCATTGAATTAGAACTGAAAAAGTGGCTGTAAACATATAGTTTTACAGATATGGATATAGATATATCAATAAAGATATTTAAATGTGTTTGTGTGTATGTGTGTGTGTGTATCCACTAAAAGGACCTAAGTAGCAATGAGCAAACTTAAGGCCCAAGTCTTGGTTTCTAAATACATCTTTTCAGGGCTCACTGGAGATTCTGAAGGTGGGTCAGGGAAAGAATAAGATGAGCTTTCAACATGCTCGTGTGCCAGAAAATAAAGAAGTTCTCAAAAGAATGATGGGCACATGACCAAAGAACACAGGAGCCACCTTGAAAGAGCTCCCACTGACCAAATCTGGAACAATTTGAGCATCAAAATAAGTAACAAAGTAATGGATTATAACCTACTGAATACAATGGAACCCATGAATGCACACTGATATAATAAGCAGATATACAGAAAGAAAAGAAACCTCTTTCTTAGAAGTCCAACTAATAAATATAGAAGGAATTCAGGCAAGACACATCAATGAATGCCAAAATTGTGGGTGAAAGTAAGATGAGGAAGGATCTTACAGTCTCAAAGTACCTTTCTATAAAATGTTTATTAATTACGAAGGAAAAGAAAAATTCACTTTACAGTGGGGAAACTTCACAAACACCATCTGAATTGTGTTCAAAGTTAACCATACCAGCAATGGGACAAATCAATATCATGTGCCACCTGATAGGATACAATGAGAAGAATACAACAACATCACTTCTCTAATATTTCAGAACAAAATCATAACGTGGTTATAATCAAGAGGAAATATTAAATAGAAATTTAGCTTCTACAACAAAATGACCTTCAAAAATGTCAAGATCTTGAAAGTCAAGGAGACTGAGGAATTCTTCTAGACTGAAGGAAGCTAGGGCGATATGACAATTGAATATAATGTGTGGTCCTGCATTGGACCTTTTGTTACGAGGACATTGTTAGAACAATTGGCAAAACTTGAATTTGGGAGAAGGATATTCAGGAGTTTGTCATGCTATTCATGCAACTTTTCTGAGAGTTGGAAATTATTTGAAAATAAAATGTTTTTTTAAAAAAACTCCATCCTCATTGGTACTCTTTTAAACTTCCAATGCACAGCTCTAAAGTTACACAAGGCAGAAAAGGAACATTGGTTGGAAAAGAGTAATAAGAGCATCAGGAAGGTGGCAAAGAAGGTGAACTAATCATATGATGTCAACCAACCAATTTTTTCACAACCCGTTTGGGTTTTTATCTGCTCTCCTGGCATCCTGGAGCATGCTTATCCACACTTTTCCCTTCATATATTCCATGCACCCATTTTAAACACAGCAAAAGACATTCTGAGAATAGAGTCTGCAGCTACCTTTCTCTTTTTCTTTTCTTTCATTTTCTTCCTCCCTTTCTTCCTTAATTTATTTTGGAAGCAGCATTCACCCTACTGTAAGAACTGATTCTAAACCTAAAATCCCTTGCCTCACCCTGCCCACCCCCAAGACAAAGTAGCATCTGATGAGACAGAAAAGAATCACTACATACTTACCCTCTTCCCCCTTCATCCCCCAGCAGTCTTAACGTCCCTTCTTCTTTATCACTATTATCCTCCTTTCTTTTCTGAACTGTTCTTGATCAAAACTGTTCTTGAAACTAATTAAACAGAAGTGGACCTCCAACAATTGTTCTTGCCCTATAATCTAAAGTACTCAAACCTCTTACTTAAAACATAAAAAGAAAGGAAATCAGGACTGTAAACTTACCCCTTTTTTAACTCTTATTTTTTTTTAACCTTCTAAACCATCTTCCCCTGCATTAAGTCAGGCTTGTGAAACAGTCTGCCACTCTAAACAGCACCAGTCAGGAATGTGGGAAATTGTTAAAAGAGAAGAAGCTTTAGAAGATCTAAATTCAAATTACCTTGACTACAATTAAAATAGCCACCACTCTTGAGTAATGACAGGTGAGGTAGAAAGAAGGCAACAACAATCAAGGAGACTAAGACCTCAAGCAACATTCATCAATCAGAAGCATCTGAAAAACAATGGCCCCAAGTTATTTTGAGGCAGATATTTTAGTTTTCTTGCCAGAATCTGCCTCACAGAAACTTGGGAAATTTGCTATTAGTTAGCCCGGTGCTTTCCTCCTTATAATCACTCTGATTCGATGATGATGATGATGGTGATGATGGTGGTGGTGGTAGTGGTGGTGGTGGTGCTGATGAAAACAGAGCAGCTAGGCAGCACTATTTGTGGCATCATGAAAACCATTGCTAATATCCTCATTCCCTTCGATATCTCTAAAGTCAAGAAGTATTGCAAATTGAACTGCATACCACATTTTTGATCATTTCACATGATGCAGTGTTCACACACATCTGGTGTGAATGGTGTTACTTGACTTCATCCAGGGAAGCCACTCTCAGGAAGCCACATCTCTGTGTAGATGACGATCCTGAGACTCTGTTCTTCTGGCCCTGGATCGGCCCTGCAGCTCTCAAAGGACTGCAGCTCTCCTGAGATATTCTGGGTACCACAAGGAAGGGGCTGGGATGTGTTCCCCGACTTACAGTGATCTCTCCTCAGCATAGCCACTAATGCAAGCATTAGATCACAAGATTACTTTTCTGAAAATTGTCCCAAGATTATCAGCCTTGTTTTTTATTTATGTATTTATTCATTCACTTATTCAGCAAAATTTATTAAGAAACAGCTATGTGCAAGGTACTGTTCTTGGCATAGTGATCAAGACTGATTAAAAGTCCTGATCTCATGGAGCTCACATTCTAATAGGGGGGACAGACAATGAAAACATTTTTAAGTAAAATAAAAGATAAAAGAAGGGATATAGAGAGTGCTGGACCCAGGAAATAGGTTGCAATATTATACATGACAGGGAAGGCCTTACATTTGAATGAAGACCTGTAGGAAGTAAGGTATATAGATAACTGAGGGCGAGGGAACATCATGAGCAAAGGCCCTGAGACAGGAATGTGGCTTGTGTGTTTGAGATAAAGCAAGAAGCACTGTGTGGCTAGAATAGCGTTAAGTTAGGGAGAGAGGGAGAAGAGGTGAGGTCAGAAAGATAATGGGGAAGCAAGATTGGATAAGGTTTTGCAGGCTATTGCAAAGACTTTGGCTTTTATTCTGAGAGTGATGGAAAACCATTAGAAAGTTTTGAGCTGAGGCATGACATAATCTGTTGTGAAAGAGATGATTGTGGCTTAGACCAGGGTGGTAGCAGCAGAGGTGGTGAAAGGTGATGGGTGTTCCTAAAGGACTGTACGTGGGGTACGTGTGAGGGACCTCAAGGTTGACACTATGACATTTTATCTGAGAAGCTAGAAGGTTGGGATTGACATTTATTGATAACACAAAGACTTAGGAAAAGGCAAGATCAGATTTTCGTGCCTGCATTGCTGATCATCAAAACTACGTGTTCCAATGTAGAGAACAGACTTGTGGTTGCCAAGAGAGAGGGGCGGTGGGGGAGGGAAGAATTGGGAGTTTGGGATTAGCAGACACAAACTATCATATATAGGATGGATAGACAACAAGGTCCTACTGTATAGCACAGGGAACTATGTTCAGTATCCTGTGATAAGCCAGAATGGAAAAGAACATGAAAAAGAATACATATATATATATATATATATATATATATATATAACTGAGTCACTGTGCTGGACAGCAGAAACTAACACAACATTGTAAATCAACTATTCTTCAATAAAACTTAAAAAAAAATTTTTTTAATTAAAAAAAAATATGTGGTTCAAGAATTGGTCATGATATTCGGCAATGTGAAGACCATTAGTAACCTTCACGTGAACGAGATCAGGAGAGCCTAACTGGAGAGGGTTCAAGAGTGAATGGGAAGAGAGCAGTGGTAAGTGGTGAGTACAGGCAAATATTTCCAGTGGTTTTCTGTAAAGGGTGGTAGAGAATTGGAGCATCATCCAGAAGAGGATATAGGATTAAGAGATGGGGTTTTTTTCAAGGGGAAAGTTGGAGTTCTTTATAACATACTTACATGCTGATGGGGATGATGCAGTCAGAGAGAAAATCTTAATGTAGGAGAGAATGCGAAGAGTTGCTCGAGTTATGTCCTAGAATGGGTGGGAGGGGGTGGGTTCCAGAAGTAAAGGGGAGAGCCTTGATTTGAGGACAATTGATCTGTAGGAACCAGTAGGAAGATGGTTAAGTGGGAACACTGTGAAAATGGGTGGATTCTTGTGAAAATTCTCACTCAATGGTTTCTATTTTCTCAGTGAAAATAGGAAGCAAGGTCATCAGCTGAGTAAAGATGGGCAAAAAAGGTGTTGAACCTTTCAGGAAATAAGTGAAAATATGCTACAGTAATCTGAGAGGGTGAGTAAATAGAAAATAGAAAATGGAAATGTTGGGCATTGAGATTATTGGGCATTATTATTATTGAGTGGACACAAATTTAAAGTTTTTTGAAGCTACTCTCTGCCATGTAGGTGTAGGCCTGGAGTAGTTGGAGAGTTGGATTTAATAGGATTCAGAGTCAGGCAACGGCCATGGAGGGAGAGTGGGGCAAGGGAGATAAAGGGTATTGGCAAGGGAGCAATTTTAAACATATACCATGGAATCAAAACTGGTAGGGAGGAAAATGAGGACATAAAGGTTAAAGACAATGAAAATGAGGTAGAATGAACAGATTGTAGGTCCCTGTAAAGTTGAAGAAATATTATTGCTTAATATTAATTATTGAAATGAAGCTACTGCACTTAAGGCACAGTGAATCCCAGAAAGTCATGCCTCTTGTATCTTAATAGGTAATACATCCCCTTTGCTCCAGAACTCAGACATATATGTATTCTTTTCTATGCTGTCATTTATTAAGAATTCAATACTTTACTCAAATTTAATGTACAGTAGGAAATTCCTGTACTATTATGAGTCCAATCTTTGATCTCTGTTTTCTTCCAATACTCCTTCTACTTTTTCCTAGCCATGACTGACACCTAGCTTTCCACCAAGAGTCCATTTTCATAGCAAGCCTCATCATCAAAAGCCCCCAACTTACAGTATGAGGAGGAATTAGCAGGCGAGAACAGATGATTGTATCAACTGATACAGAAAAAGCATTTGACAAAATCCAATACTCATTCATAATTTTAAAACTCTCAGCAAGTTAGGAATAGACCAGAACTACCTCAAGTTGATAAAAAGCATCTAAAAAACTATACCTGTCATTCTTAATAGTGAATGACAGAATGCTTTCCTCTAAGATAGGAAACAAGGAAAGGATTCAGTTCTCACCACTCTTTTCAACATAGTACTAGAAGTTCTAGCCACTGCATTAAGGCTGTAAAATGAAATAAAAGGCATACAAAATTGGAAATGAAGAAATACAACTGTTCCTATTTGCAGATGACATGACTATCTAGAAAATCCCAAGGAGTCTACAAAAATAAAACTCCTAGAACCTAAAAAGTTATTTCATCCAGGTCACAGGATTAAGATCAATGCAGAAAAATTAATGTCACTTCTATAGAGTAGCAATAAACACACGAACACCAAAATTAAAATACACTTACAATCATTCCAAAAAAAATAAAATACGTAGGTATAAACTTTACAATATATGCACACTCTCTGCTTGCTGAAAATTGCAAATGCTAATGAAAGAAGTGAGTGATGACCTAGATAAACAGAGAGACATACCATGTTCATAGATTGGAAGACTCAACATAGTAAAGATGTCAATTCTCCCCAAGTTGATGTGTAGCCTTAATGCAATGCCATTAGGGAAATGTGAATTAAAACACAATTAGTTGTCAGTACACACCTATCAAAATGGCTAAAATTTTTTAAAAGTGACAACACCAAATGCTGACAAGGATGTAGAGAAATTGAATGACTCATAACATTGCTAGTAAGAATGTAAGATAATACTGTTACACTGGCAGGTTTTTTTAAACTAGACGTGCACTTCCCATACAACACAGCAATTCTACTCTCCAGCACTGATCCCAGAGAAATGGAAATATATGTTTACACAAAAACCTGTATATCAGTGTTCAGAACAGTGTTATTCATAGTAGCCAAACATTGGAAACAATCCAAATGTCCTACAAGGGGTGAATAGTTAAATTGTCGTATATCCATCCCATGGACTGGAACTGGGCAATTAAAAAAAATGAACTATTGATATACACAACAACTAGGATTATCTCCAGGGAATTATGCTGAGTGGAAAAAAAGTTAATCCCAAGTGGTTGCATACTCTCATGTTGCATACGATTTCATTTCTGCAATATACATTAAATGACAAAATTATATAAGTGAAGAACTGACTCATGGTTTCCAGGAGTTACATACAAGGGTAAGGGCAAGCAGGAGGGAAGTGGGCACAGTTATATAAGAACAACACAAGGGATCTTTGTGGTGATGGGACTGTTTTGTGTCTTGACAGGTGGTGGTCACATGAATCTACACATGTAATGAAATCATATAGAATTAAATACACACATACACACACATTCAAGTGAATGTGTATAAAACTGGAAAATCTGAATAGGTTGATTGATTGTATTCAATGTCAATTCTCCAATTCTAATATTATACTGTGGTTGTCTAAGATGTTAATGTTGGGGGAAACTGGGTGATAGATGTACAGGATCTTTCTGCATTATTTCTGTATAACTGCATGCAAGTCTCAATTATCTCAAAATAAAAAGTTAAAAAAATAAATTATTATGAGAGAGAGGCAGAGAGGCTTTCCTATGAAGAACAGATCATTTGAGCAATCTTATGCTTTAGAAAGGGAAAGTATGCAATAAAAATCAATCAATTTTAAAGCTGTGACTTATGTTAAAAAGTCACAGACCATTTTGGGCAAAAGCAAAAGAAATAAAAACAGCAGCAAACATTTTTAGCTTTAACATTAATCTTTTAGACTATCTTTGGCCTTTTCTCTGGCTAAAAGGAAAGAAGTCTTCAGATCCACTCTGAAGACTTTCTTAGACTGAGAAGCCTCTGATAGCTTTTCAAAGCAGCTTAGTGTCACACATTATCTGACTATCCTCTAAGAGTCTGTTTGCAACTTATTAGAAAAAAATTTTAAGTTGCCTTCTGACCATGCACAATGAATTCTCATTTTATCCAGTTCCAAATTACTCTCTGACCTTTAGCATAACAGAGAAACACCTTTGAGGCCCTTAAAATCCAAAAAAACAAAATTTAGACGAGAAAAAGCAACTTCAAAGCTGGATTATCTGACTCCCAGACCAGTGAGATCCTCCTGCCATCTTCTGCTGCCTTTCACAGAGTTTCGCCAGGCCTGACATTTCTACATTCTAAACTGCCAGCCCCTAATGATCTCTCTTATCTCTGAACTTCTATAACATTTATTATGTATGCTAATGTGTTTTTTAAAATTGAGCCATATTTATATGCAAAATAAATACAAAAAGCACTCATTTTAAGTGTAAGTTTGATACATGTTGAGAAATGAATTCACTACTGTATAACCAACACAGTTAAATTCCAGAACATTTCCATCACCCCAACAAGTTCCCTTGGCCTCTTTCTCCAGACCTCAGCCACAGGCAACCATTATTTTGCTTTCCATCCATATATTTTAGTTTTGTCTATTCTAAAATTTTACTTAAATAAAAGCATAAAGTGTGTATTCTTTTGTGTCTGGCTCCTTTAACTCAGCATACAGTTTTTGATATTTATCTAGGCAGTTGTGTGTATTAGTAGTTATTTTTATTCTATTACACATAGTTTATCCACTCACCTGTTGATGGACATCTGGATTGTTTATAGTTTTTAACTATTACAAATAAAGCTGCTGTGAATATTCATGTACAAGTCTTTGTATGCGGTCATATGCTTTTATTTCTCTTGGGTAAATACCTAGGAGTGGAATGGCTCCTAGGATCAAACAGTAGGTGTATATTTAACTTTATAAGGAACTGCCAGACTATTTCACATTCCCACCAGCAACATAATGAGAGTTCCAGTTGTTCCATATTCTTACTAACACTTGCTTAGTCTTTTTAATTTTAGTCATTCCAGTGGGTGTGTAGTGGCAGAACATGTGGTTCTAAGTTGCATTTCCCTGATAACATATAGCGTTGAAATCTTTTTATGTCCTTATTAACCTTCATGTATCTTCTTTTATGCAGTGTCTGCTTAAATCTTTTGCTCATTTTTTAATTGGATTATTTGTCTTATTATCGAGTTTATGTATTCTGGATAAAAGCCTTTGTCAGGTACACAGATTGTAAATATTACCTCCTAATCCACGGCTTACTTTTTCATTTTACTTAAATGTCTTTTGAAGATTAGAAGTTTCTATTTTAATAAGATCCAATTTATCATTTAAAAAATCTTTTGACTGGTGCTTTTAATGTCTTACCTAAGAAATTTTTGCCCACCTGAAAGCTATGAAGATTTTTTCCTATGTTTTTACCTAGCAGTTTTATAGTTGATCTTTTATATTTAGGTCTATAATACATTCTAATTATCTTTTGATTTAAAAATAATAATGAAAACCAGAACTCAACTCCTCTGTCTTCATTAATATTAAATTTATTTAAATTGAACTTATTAGTGATTCAGTGTTTTATTTTAAAACCCAAAGAATTAATAAATGTACCCATCAATGTAATAAATAAGAATATTAATATCTATTAATGAGAGTTCCAAATATATAAACTGCTTAGTTTCTTAGCAAAACATTCATATTTCACATGTACCAAGGTAAAAGCATTAACTATGAGAATTTCCACCTTAATCATGCTCTTATGAACTCCATCCGTGGTCCTCTCTTTACTCTTGAAATGCCCACAGCACAATAGATCTTACAAGGAAAAGTGACCAAAGGAGAGCCCAATAACAATTCCACCCCTTCTCATATTTGAAGAGTTGGGGAAAAAACTATACAACTAGTAAATTCTAAAGCTGCCTTTGCTCTCCTTCCCTAATAGTCTAATATATTTCCAGTGATTTATCCTCTAAAGTGGATGGTCTCAGGAGAAGTCAGAGGGAGTTTCATAATGACTTAGGAAAAGCATCTTATAATATTGATTCATTTTTTAATGTAAGCAATATGAAAATGCATGTGAATAAGCATTTCTCTCTTTGATTTAAATATTCATTCCATTAGTTTTACATATACAAACATGCATAGATAGATAGATAAATAGATAGATAGACAGATAAATACCAGTGGTCTGTACCTAACAAAAATGAGGCTCCAAAACACCATTCTGGTATCTGCAATACCAAGAAAGAGGTTCTTGAAATTGCTCTGGCTCATTCTCCACACAAAATAAGCCTGGTCTATATAATATGACCTAATATTGTATTATGTAATTTACATGTCTTTTAAATATTTTTGTGCTTGCAGGTTTCTCAATATAAACTCAAAATAGATTTTGAGTGTCTATAATGCAAAAGACACCATGCTATGTTCTATAGCACTATCTTGAACTCTGGCTGCATGTTAAAATAACCTGGGAAGTTTTGATAAAATACCAATGGCCAGGCCTACCTCAAACTAATTGAATCAAAATCTCAGGCTGAGACACAGAGTAACCAAATGATTTTCATGTTCAGCCAGATGGAGAGCCATTGTTCTAAATTAATGGTTCTCAAAATGTGGTCCATGGACCACTGGAGGTCCCTGCAACCCTTTCAGTGGATCTACTAGGGCAAAAGTCAAAACTTTCCCCTAGGCCCTATATGACAACTGAATAAAACGTTAGCATGCAATATATACATTTTTGTAAAATTGGATTGAACTGAATTAATCATGATTTTGAACCTCCAACTTAATACAATGTTTCTGAACCAAGATACTTTTGTCAGAGAGTAAAAGAACTGACAATAAAACAGCAAATTTTCCTGTACCTTCAATTTTACTTTTACTCAGAGGTTTGGAATAAGAAAACAAATCATTATTTCCAAGTTCACTCCTCTCTGCTTATAAAAGCAACTTAGTGGAAAAGTTTCAAAAACACCACCTTAATATAAGGAAGAAGATAACTTTTCTAACACTTAATAACAAAAGTGTAAGAAACTAACCCAAAGCAGGAGGAATGGAAATGGAAGGTGAGGTGATTATTCCTTTGGCCCTTCAGGGAGTGTCCTAGGTTTCTGTTCTTACCAGAAGCAATATCCAGCTATGTTAAGCAAGTCAGCTGCTTGAGGTGAAAGTAAGCAGGCTTGAGGAAGACCTCTCTATACAGTTTATCAAGAAAAATGAAGACAAAAATAGAAAAGAGGGAATGATCCAGAACAGGAAACTGAAAAATATGTTTTTTAGGAGTCAGAGGGGAATCAAAAGCCATATCCAAATAATACTGAGCAGATAAATATGACCTGAGGGAGAAAGAATAATAAGTTAGCATTGCTGGAACTCAAATTAAGTGCATGCTACTTTTCACAGAGTAATGCACCAGAAGTCAAAGAAATGCAAATTAAAATTTCCACAAGAAATCATTCTTTGCCTATTTAATTGGCAAAACATTATAAAAGTTGATTATATGCATTCTGATGAAAGTATAAGGAAACACATATTTCTTTCATTGTTATCTGAATGTAAAATGGCACAGTTTTTGGAGTATAACATCCACTAAAAGTTAAAATGTGTAGTCTTGGAGCAAGTAATACCACCTATAGGAATCTATCCTTGAGAAATAATCAAATATGAGCAAGAAGATATATTCACAAGAATGTTCTTTGGAACCTTGTGACTGAGACTAAACATTGAAAATCTCTTGCATGACCACCAATATGGACATGGTTAAATACAGTGTGGTACTTTGTACTTTGTTGTAGTTAATAATGAGGCGGGTCTACAGAATATATACTATGTCCCCAAATGTATAAAGATACCTCAACTAAATATATGTAGGTGTGTGTGTATGAATTTACATACATAGAAAAATTTTTTAATAATTTCCTATGAAGGGGCATGAAATGTGGGGAAAAGATACTGAATATTGAATGTATATAGATATGCAGGTATATGGATAAATGGATATATTGACATATGTGTGGATATATAAATACACCCAAATAAGTAAAGGTGAATCTTTTGAAAAGAAAGCAATATCCTGCTGCTTCTTATAGGGGTCAGAGAATGGAAGATTCCCACAGAAGAGACGAGGGACTTCTGGAGGGACTATGAAATCTTGGGGAGAAAACTTAAGGATTTGTAGCCTTACAGGACGGTGGAGTACTTTCATTGTTTTTTCTCTATGAAGGTTGGGATTTGGGAGAAAAAAAAGTAGTATATGGTGATTGAGTAGCTAAATAGATAGATATAGATGTAAATATAGGTATAAAATCAAATAATGGAATTTAGATTTCTAAACTACAGATATGGTGAGTTAGGAATGTATTTATGTCACACAACTGGTGAGATATTGACCCACACACCGTCTGACTTCTTCAAGAGAAATTTATATTGAATAGGATGAGTTGGGGGAAAAAATGCCCAGATAAAACTTGACAATTTTTACTCTAGACCATCAGTTTTTCCTGAACCCTGTAAAAGAATTTTTTAAATTACTGACATCCCCTTCACACTGTTGGGTTAACATCTAAAAATTTTATTATATGTATAAATGGTTGCAAAAGATATAATTTCTTGTGAATTTTAAATAATGACATTTCAAAATAGAACTGTTCTATCATGTTTAATCTGAGTCAAATGAATCCAAATGCCATAATAATTTGAAGAATACATGAACAAGCTTTCCTTTGTCGGTCAGAAATCTTACATATTCCCTTTTCTCTCTGAACTTACATTTTCATTTCTCCAATCACCAAAGAATTTGATCTTAATGCAATATATTGCTATGCTTGAAAGTCTCTTATTGATCAACCTGTCATATTCTCTTCAATAAAATATATATAAATTATATTTTTAATTTTCAAAAACTTTATGAGACCATTAAGTATGACAACCTTCCTTCTGGATTGAATTATCATTAAAATAACTTTTAGTACATTATCAATTGAAACAAATATATTAAAAGTTATTATAATTAGTAAAAAAAAAAAAGTAAAATTTTACTGAAAATTCATCTCATTGAAATTAAGGTGCTCTTTATTTTTTAATTAGTTCATGTACCCGTGGATATTTATTACTTTCATCTATAATGAGAGGCCAAGTGGAAATTAACTGCCAAAGAAGAGATATATTAGAGCTGGACTTAGAAACAGTGTTGTCAAATGCAACATTTACAATAGAATCCACACTGCATTTCTACTGAACTACCTACCTCTAATACCATATCCTTTGCAAAAGCTTATTTACCTCCAGGGTTATGTGCGCCCCAGTTTGAAAGTCACTGTTACAGAGTATGTCAGGATGACATAAAATGATAGTGAAGGTCCAATAGGTCACATGAGAAAGTCACTAGGAAAGGGAACAGTAACATCATAGTCTCAGATATCTACATACCAATGTGTAAACAATGGATAATAAAATAAATCTAATAACATAGTGTGATAAATAGAACCTCATCCTAAACATCAAGGCTTAGAAAATGATGTGAAGTGATGGAAACTACAATGTATTCTAAATGAACAAAGATATTTGAAGGAAGGCAGGGTAGGACTGTATGCCATACATACCCTATACACCTGACTGTGAGAGCACACTGAGAAACCATTAGAAGAATATCCTAGAGACCATGAATTCAAATGATATTATTATTATTAAAATATACCACAGATGGCAAGGCCAAGTAGAGGGATTTGATGATGACTTTTGGGTAGAGAGCCAAAGGGAATAAGAGAGCAAGTTCTATGGATATCTGGAAGAAAGTCATTCCAAGTAGATGGATCATGAAGTGCAAAGACCATGCAGAACTCGCTGGACAAGTTAAAATCAGCATGAAGTCCATGTGACTGGAGTGAAGTGAATGTGGGAGAGAGCTGGAGAGGATAAGGCCAAAGAGGTAGCAGGATCCAGATTTTAACTTTTACTCTTGAGTGAGAAGGTATGCCATTGGAGGATTGTTAACAGAGGAGTGGCAGAATCTTACCTCTTAAAAGGGCCATTCTGGTTTCTGTTTAAAACAGAGACAGTTGCAGTAATACAGGCAATAGGTGATGGTAGATGAATTCAAGAGGAAATACAGAAGAGAGTGCGGTGGGTGGGTCTGGATAATGAATACTTTTTGAATGTTGAAACAATAGGTATGAAATGTAAGACAAAGAAGGAACCAAGGACAAATTTAAAGTTTTGACCTGTGCAACTTAAGGGACTGACTTACTATTTACTAAGATGAGAAAGACTACAGAAAAAGCAGATTTGAAGAAAAGTGTATGAATTTGATTTTGGACATGCTAAGTTTGCGATGCCTATTACTTCCGGGTAGAACTGTTGAATAGGCAGTTGGATATATGAGTCTGGGATTTAGTGCAGTGCTCGCTTCGGCAGCACATATAATAAAATTGGGATTTAGTGCAGTTCAGTAGAAATACAATGCAAGCCATGTATGTAATTTTAAATTTTCTAGTAGCCACATTTTAAAAACTTAAAAGAAACAAGTGAAATTCATTTTAGTAGCATATTTATAACTAAAATATCTCTAAAATATTATCATTTCAACAAGTAATAAATGTAAAAATTAACAAGATATTTTACCTTTTTTTTTAACTAAGTTTTCAAAATCTGGTATATATTTTTCACTTTACATCACATCTCAATTCAGAAAAGCCACATTTTATGGGCCCAATAGCCACACGTGACTGGTAGCTATCTTATTGGACAGCAGAGGTTTAAAAAAATAGATGACTACAGAGGCTGCTCTGTGTGGAGAGCAGATTAAACAAAAAACAAAAAACAAAAAAATCTTGAACAAATTATAGAAAGAATAATACTGTATTTTAAGATATTTTGGCAGCAAGTAAAAGCCTCACAGCAAACCTCAAACAGGCTTAAAGTAAAATATGTATCAGCCATCAGAGGATGTTCTGAAGTGGGGCGGACTCAGTCATGTCATCAAAGACCCAGGTCCTTTTCATGTTTTTGCACTGTCATCTGTGTGTTGCCTTTATCCCAAGACTGGTAGCAAAACATCAGTAGCAGTCCCAGATGTTACATCTTGATACAACAACATTCAGAAGTAAAATAAACGAGGCATCAGTTCTCGTGTGTCTCTCTTGGTAGTGATAAAACTTTACCAAGAGACACCCTACCCACCCCACCCCTGCGATAGGATTCATTTCATATCTTATTGGCCAGAGTTGAGTTAAATGTTATTCCTTTAACCAATCACTGTCAAGAAGTGAATATGGGGGGTTCTGAATAAAATGAAATAGGCATTCTCCAACCTGTCTCTCCCACTGAATGCAGTAATAAAACCAGGGCAATATAAATGAAACAGATATTTGAGGACTCTTAAAAGTGAACAGCAGCAGGCAGATTTGGGAAGAAGATAGGGATTCAAATCACCCCTGAACCAGCAGTGAGTTTCACTCTCTTTTTTCCTCCAGAATCCCACAGCCTGGTTTTAAGGCAGGCCAAGAACCTCATGTATACTTTGGCGTGGATAGAGAGATCTCAATAAGAAGCCCTCTAGTTCAAGATCAAAGAGCAAAAAAGACTACTAGCAGCAACAGTCATGGCAGCAGGAGTCCACAGGCACCTAACACACTGAGGAAGAGGAACTTTCCTCTCTGACCAGAGGAGCTGTGTTTCCAAGAAGGCAACAAGAAACTCTGTTGTTTTTTTCTCTCTGTGTCCTCCAGATGAAAATAGATGACCACAGGGGGAATTCTCTGAAAAGCTGGTACAAGTTTCAGTTTGGTCCTGAAGTTAGGTACTGTTAGAGGAACTATGTGGCAGAGGAGGGTAATAAAACCCCAGCTTTCCAGCCAGAGGACTATAAAAGGGAGCCACAGGGAGTCTAAAATACTGAGGAGATAATGGAGAGGGAGGAGCTTGAGAAAGCAACACCATAAGATTATTTATGAATTCCTGGACTCATCCTGGAATTGTACATACATGGATCTGACCCTAAACAGCATACCAAAGATTTGATAACTGAACTGAGAGATCCAGGTCCCAGAGTGGCCACTGGATACGGGACAAATCTGCATAGCTCAGCAAATGTTTTGAGACCAGACTGGCATTGAAACCACAACTTATAGAAAGCTAACTGGAACTAACGGCTTGAACCCAGTAGGTCAACTGGCTGCTATACAAAAATATCAACAATGTCTGTAAGATTTAAACAAGACCCAAAGTCTCATAACTTAATATTCAAAATGCCTAAGTTATAATCCAAAAGTACTCAACATATGAAGAACCAGGAAAATCTCAGCCCGCATGGGAAAAGACAATCAACAGATGCCAATGCTGAGATGACACAAATTATGAAATTATCTGACAAGGAATTTAAGATATAAAAATGTTCAACAATTAAGGGTGAACACTGTTCAAATGAGTGGAAAGATAGAAAGTCTCAGCAATGAAATAGAAGATGTAAAGAAGACCAAATAGAATCTTTAGAACAAAAAAAATACAAAAACCAAAATTTACAACTCATTGGATATTCTCAATAGCTGAATGGAGACGACAGAGGCAAGATTCAGTGAAATTAATGACAATAGAAACCATCCAATCTGAGCAATGGAGAGAAAAACAACTGAAATCCTGACCAGGGCCTCAGAGATCTATGAAACTATACCGAAAGGTCTAATATTCATTCCATCAGAATCCCAGAAGGAGAAGAGAAAGAATGCAGTGCAGAACACAATATTTGAAAAAGTAGTGGCTGAAAACTTCCTAGATTTGGTAAAAGGCATAAACTTACAGATTCTAGAAGCTTGGTGACTCCCAAACAGGATAAAAAAAAAAAAAAACCTTTGGTATCTCTACATCCATGCTCATACACACCATACTCTCACTACTAAAAACAAAAGAAGAGAATCGTGAAAGCAGTTAGAGAAAAATGACACATTATTTGTAGCAGAACAACAATTAGAATGACTGTGGATTTCTCATTAAAAACCATAGAGACCAAAAGGAAATGGTACAACGTTTTGAAAGTTCTGGAAGAAAAGATCTGTCAACCCAGAATTCTATGTCCATTGAAAACCTCTTTAAGGAACGAAGGTGAAATAAAGACATTCTCAAGTGAAGAAAAATTAAGAGGGTTCATTGCCAGTAGACATGCTGTAAAAGAATTGCTAAAGAAACTTATTCAGACAGAAGTGATACCAGAGGAAACTTGGAACATTATTTATAAAGAAAGAGTATCAAAAATGAAAAAAAAATTGGTAAATGTAATATATTATTTGCCTCTTGAGTTCTTTAAAATATGACTGATAGTTGAAAGCAAATATTATAACATTATCTATAGGTTTTCAATAATGAGGTATATATGACAATTATATCACAAATGGGTAGGATAAAGCTACCTATATTGTGTTAAGATTTATATACCCTGCTTGAAGTATTGATTCTAAATAAATTATAAGAAGTTAAATATGTATATTATAATGCCTAGAACATCCATTAAAAATAAATCTAAACAAAGATATACATTAAAAAATATAATCAAAAAATTTAAATGGAGCACTAAAACAATGTCCAAATAACCCAAACAGAGGCAGGAAAGGGGAAACAGAGGAACGAAAAACAGAGAAAACTAACAGAAAAAAAGGTAGACTTCTAATCAATAATTACATTAAATGTTTAATGATCTAAAAATGTCAAAAGATGAGATTGTCAGAAAAAATTGAAAAACTTTATGATCCAACTATGTGCAGTCCATAAGAAATTAACTTCAAATATAATGCTATAGATACATTTAAAGTAAAAATATGGAAACAGGGCTTCCCTTGTGGCGCAGTGGTTGAGAATCTGCCTGCCAGTGCAGGGGACACGGGTTCGAGCCCTGGTCTGGGAAGATCCCACATGCCATGGAGCAACTGGGCCCGTGAGCCACAACGACTGAGCCTGCGCATCTGGAGCCTGTGCTCCACAACAAGAGAGGCCGCGATAGTCAGAGGCCCGCGCACCACAATGAAGAGTGGCCCCCGCTTGCCACAACTAGAAAAAGCCCTCACACAGAAACGAAGACCCAACACAGCCAAAACTAAAATAAATAAATAAATAAATAAATAAATAAAATAAAATAAAATAAAAATATGGAAACAAAAGATATATTATGCAAACACTAGTCAAAAAAAGCTAGTATTGCTATGTTAATATTAGACAAATTAAACCTAGAATAGAGAGATTAACAGGGTAAAAGAGGAACATTACATAATGATAAGAGTCAACTCACCATGACATAACAAACCAAAAAGTGTGAGCATCTAACAAGAGATATTCAAAATACATGGAGAGGGATTTCCCTGGTGGTGCAGTGGATAGGACTCTGCGCTGCCAATGCAGGGGGCCTGGGTTCGATCTCTGGTCAGGGAACTAGATCCCACATGCGTGCCACAACTAAGGAGCCCACATGCCTCAACTAAAGGAGCTGGTGAACCAGAACTAAGGAGCCCTGGAACCACAACTAAGGAGCCTGTGAGCCACAACTAAGGAGCCTAGCTGCCACAACTAAGATGCGGTGCAACCAAATAAATGAAGAAATAAGTAAATAAATAAAAAACAAAACAAACAAAAAAATACATGAAGAATAAAAACTGACAGAATTGAAAGGAAAAATAGACAAATCTACAATTACAGATAGAGTTCAACACTTCTTTCTCAGAAACTGATAGAATTAGTAGACTGAAAATCAATAAGAATTTGGAAGAAATGAAAATACCACTAACAAACTGGATTAATTGGCACTTATAAAACTCTCCACTCAACAACATTAGAATACATGTTGTTTCCAATTAAACATGGAATATTGTCAAGATATATCATATCCAAGATAAAAATACCTAAACAAATGTTATAGAATTAAAATAATGCAAAGTATTTTTCTGATCATAATGAAATTAAACTAGAAATTAATAAAAGACAATAAGAAAATCCCCAAACACTTGGAAATTAAACAACACACTTCTAAGTAATTCATGATTCAAAGGGAAATTCTCAATTGAAATTAGAAAATATTTTGATCATAATGAAAATAAAAATTGACATGTCAAAAAATCAGGGATGCTGCTAAAGCAGTGTTTAGAGGGAAATTTATAGCATTAAATGCTTATATTAGAGAGGTTTTAAACCAATCATTTAAGCTTCTAACTTAATAAACTAAAAGAAAAAAATTAAAGTAAACCCAACGCAACCAAAAGGAAATAATAAAGATAAGAGCAGATACCAATGACATGGAGAACAGAAAAACAATAAAGACTCTCAAACCAAAAACTGGTTGTTTGAAATGATCAATAAAATACATAAACCTCTATAAAGACCGACCAAAATAAAGACACAAAGTATCAGAAATGAAATATGGAATGAATGAATCAGAAATATTTTGGTAATAGTAGGAATGATAAAGCAGATAACACTCCAGACAATTGAAAGTATGAGGAAATACTATGAACTTTTTTAAGCATAATAACAACTTAAGTAGTCCTATGACTATTTAAGAAATTGAATTCGTAGTGAAACACCTTGTGAGAAAAATATCTCCAGGCCCATATGGTTTCATCAGTGAATTATAACAAATATTTAAAGAAGAAATAACACCACCAATTCTATGCAAACTCTTCTAGGAAATAGGAGAAGAGGGAGCACTCCCCAACTCATTTTATGAAATCAGCATTACCCTGATACAAAAAGTAGAAAAGACAATACAAGAAAAGAAAACTATAGAGCAATATTCCTCATAAAAATAGATGCAAAAATACTCAACAAAATATCAGCAAATCAATTGCAACAATATATAAAGCAAATAATAAAACACAGTCAAGTGGAATTTATCTCAGAAATGTAAGGCTAGTTCAATACTCAAGAATCAACCCATGTAATCCATCATATTAACAGTGTAAAACCATAAGATTACATCAATTTATGCAGAAAAAAACATTTGAAAAAAATTCAACATCCACTATAAAGACCCATAGCAAACTAAGAATAGATAGGAATTCCCTCAACCTGGTAAAGAATATCTACAAAAACCCTATCACTGATATCATAATTACACGGTGAAAAAATTAAATGCTTTCTCCGTAAGTTTGGTAATAATAAGGCAAATATATCTACTTTCATCAAATATATCTACTTCTAGCCAGATCAATCAGGCAAAAAATAAAGAGTCAAAAGGCTTACAGATGAGAAAGAAAGGCATAAGACTGGCCCTATTCACAGATAATATAATTGCTTAGGTAGAAAAATCCAAAGGAATCTACAGAAAAAAGGCCAAAAAAAAACAACTCTTAGAACTAATAAGTGTTTAGCAAAGTCACAGGATACAAGGTTAATAATACATATATTTCTATGTAATAGCAATAATCAATTAGCATCAAATTTAAAGTAATACCATTTAAAATATCTCAAAAAAGAAATAATTAGGTATAAATTTAACAAAATATGTACTGAATCTGTATTCTGAAAACTATAAAATGCTAATTAAAGAAATCAAAGAAAACCTAAATTAATGACAAAACATTTAAAGTTTTTGGATTGGAAGACACAGCCTAGCAAAGATGTCAGTTCTCCCCAAATCAATCTACAGATTCAAAGCAAGCATTCCAGTCAAAATTCCAGCAGAATGTTTACTTGGCTATAGACAATCTAATTCTAAAATTCATATGGAAAGGTGAAGGAACTAGAATAGCCAAAACAATTTTGAAAAAGAAGAATAAAGTATGAGAAAGCATGCTGTTCAATTTTAAGACGTACTATAAAATACAGTAATCAAGATAGTGTGATACTGGCAAAGGAAAAGACACATAGGTCAATGGAACAGAATAGAGAGAACAGAAAGAGAACCACACAAATATGGCCAACTGATCTTTTTACAAAGGTGGAAAGTCAGTTCAGTGCAGAAGGGATAGACTTTTCATAAAATGGAACAATTAGACATCCATTAAAAAAATAACTTTGATCTAAATCTCACACTTATTACAAAAGTTAATTCAAAAGGGATCAAAGATGTAAAAATAAAATGCAGAACTATATAACTTTTAGAAGAAAACATAAGAGAAATTCTTCATGATCTGAGATTAGGCAAAGAGGTCTTAGATACGACACACAGTTATAAATCCATAAAAAATTGATGAATTGGACTTTATTAAATTTTTAATTGCTCTACGAAAGATACCGTTAAAATAATGAAAAGACAAGCTACAGACTCAGAGAAAATATTTTTAAATTGTATATCTTACAAAGGACCTGTGTCCAGAACAAATACAGAAATGTCATAACTCAGCAGTAAAATAACCCAATTAAGAAATGGGCAAAGGACTTGAACAGACACTTCACCAAAGAAGATGTATATAACTACCAGCATACAATAAAAGACAAATAAATGTAAGAGAGTGGCTTAGATCTGTTAGAAATTGTCACAATGGATAAATTCTAGATTGAATTGAGATGTGTGAAAAATAATATAAAAATAAATTTGATTTTTTAAAATTGGAGCAAAAACAAGGAAGCAATAAGCCCTCTGCTAAGGGCAGATGGTATAAGGTTAACAGATGACAGAGAGAACATGGAACTATCTAATTGTTATTATGCCTCCACTTTATCTGTCAAGAAGATGACTTTATATTAGTGAAAATGGTGAGTTACAAAAACAGAATGTTTTCAATATAATTCAATTTTAGATGATAAATAGATAAGCAGACATATATATGTGCATAGAAATAATATGGGAAGGATATATATGTATGTGCATAGAAATAATATGGGAAGGATATATATGTATGTGCATAGAAATAAAATGGGAAGGACATACACTAAAATGTTAACAGTTGTTATTTCTAGGTGTAAGATTTTCATTTTTTTTTTTTTGCTGTGCATATGTATTCCATGAATATTCCATAATGTACACGTATTGCTTTTAAAATAAAACAGAACAAGTAAGTGATATTAAAATGGAAAAGATGGTAAAAGGAACTTTAAGAAAATGGAATCTCCAGGTGAGGAGGTCCTAGAAGAACACATAGATTTTATGAGTTACAATGAAATACGCCCCAGAGCACTGCAAGAAATTTTATAGAAGAGAACATATGCAAAAGTAGTTCCAGTCTTCAAGAAAGAAATGTCATCTTCTGAAAACTATAGCAAGATTCTACACCTAATAATTGGAAGAACAGATTTGGAGAATTCAGAAAAGAAACACTACTAGGATCCCAACTTAGACTCACTAAAAATAAGCCATGACAGACAAACCTCATTTCCTTTACTAGACAGTTACTACTAGAAGTGATGGCTGCTATGTCCTCAGATTTGACCTGTTCAACACTTCTTTCTTTCTGATGACAGCAGCCTGGTTTTATTTTGGGAAACTACTTTGGCTATTTAATAGACTTCTAAAACTTACCATGTCCAATGGTTAATTATCTTTTCCTCTAAAACCTGGTCCTTCTACTGTCTTTCCCATCTCAGGAAATAGCAACTGCAACCTTCTGTTACTTGGGCCAACCCTTCTGGAATCATCCCTGACTTCTCTCTCTTTCTCACACTCCACCTTCAAATCCATCAGAAAATACTGTTGGTTTTACCTTTAAAATAAACCAAAGATCTGACCACTTTCTCACATTGCTGCTACTATGACCACACCCAGTCCCACTCACCATCTCCCCTCATCTGGGTTATTACAACAGCAGCTGAGTGAAATCCCTACTTCTATTCTTGACCACCTACACTCTACTATCCTTTTAATACACAAGTCAGGTCATGGCACTCCTATGATAAAATGACTCTCCATTTCTCTCAGAGTAAATACCGAGGTCCTTACCATGGCCTTCAGGACCCCTCATGAAATGCTTCACTTTCTTCTCCTCCTCCTGCTCTCTCCCTTGCTCACCTGGCTCTAGCCACAGTGGCCTCCTTGCTGGACCTTGAAAGAGCCATGCACTCTCTGGCCTCAGGGCCTTTGTACTTGCCCTTTCTTCTACCTGGAATTCTCTACTTCCAGATCCCCCCACAGCTAGGATGACCATGTATCCTGGTTTGCCTGAGAGAGTCCCCATTTGTGCCTGATATTCCAGCGTTAACACACACAATCTTAAAAGTGTCCCCATTCGGATGAATATGGTCGCCCTACTCATGGCTCAGAGCCCCATCTCTTTCAAGTCTGCTCGATCTCAACTTCTCATTGAGGACTCTCTCACACCTGACTTAAGATTGTAGCCCTACCCCAGCACATTTAAATTCTTTCCTTGTTTTGTGTTTTTTCCCTATGGCTCTTTTCACCTTCTGATATACTATATGACCTTCTTATTGATTATGTTTACTGTCTGTATGCTGTCATTACTTACATAAGATCCATGAAGGCAGACATCTTGCCTGTTTCATTTTCAATATCATATCCCCAGCACCTAGAACAGTGCCTAGCATAGAGGAGATCTCAATAAATGTTGATTGATAAATGAATGCACAAATGAGTGCCTAGAAACTTGTTTTCTCACTAGATATCAAAATGAAATAAAATAAAAGTTTATATTTGGGGACCTTGAGGAAAAATAAATATTCTATAAAACATTCCTTATGTATATATTGAATATATATATATATATATAATGTCAGGATTCCTTTATTCCTTTGGTTGAAAGTGATAGAAGTTTAAGCTGAACTTCCAGAAGTAAGGGAAAAAAAGAGGCAGAGTGTTTATTGCAAAGATACTGCAAAGTCTCACAGAAATGAAGGACCAAACCTTAGCACAGCAACTTCTGGGATTTTAGAGCCTGGACACAAGAATTCAAATACAAACAAGATTCTTTCTTCTCTCTTCTCTACTCTTCCTGCACGTTGGCCTTATTCCCTCCTATTGCAGACTGACTATGGCAGTACTTTTGCTCCCAGCTCCCAGCTGTAGTTGGAAGAAAAATCCCAGAGACGGACTGATTCCTATTGTCCCCAGCTTGAATCACATCCACTGTGGAAAGAGGATGAAATACTGTGATTGCTCCCCACCCCCCGGAGCAGTCACTACCGTCAAAAATGCAGGTTCCTGCCCCAAAATGACAACAACTCTTCCCATATAAATGGGAGAAGTACTTCCTCAAAAGAAATCGAGTCCTTTTCCCAAAGGAAATGAGAGACACTCAGAAGACAAGAAATAAAAGTCTAATTCGATAGCTTTTTATATTTTTAAAATGCCACATTCTGCTCTAACCTATTCCGGAGATTAATAAACACCAACATGTTCTTCACTCATAAATGTGTAAGATTGCTTTCTATACATTGAGTCTCTGATTCAGCACTTTGATAAACTCTGCAATTTTACCATCCAGTAGCCAATTTACTCTGCTTTAATAAGACACATTACCAAAATACTGCACATCGCATAGTCAGAGATACTCTCTCTTTTTTCACTGTGTTAAATAATGATATACATTTTCAATTTATCTATGGTGAATGTTAGAATATGACAGCTGTATTTGTTTTTCACGATGTAAAGTGAATGATAATATCTCACGAGCTGATTTATTTCCTTCTTTTCTATCCACAATGATCTTACTGTGCTATTTCAGCTTCAAAATATGGATATTGAGGCACCAGCTGCTTCAACTCTAGAGAACAGTTATTTCCCATGAACCAACAATTTCACTTAAAAGAGGAGGGAGACAGAACATAAGGAAACTTTTCTCAGGACCACCTAAACCAAATAAACAAACGACAATGCAAAAAAAACTACCTAAGTTTTGACAACATTGTAAGATTCCTTTTGTTAAGGTACAAGATACAGAATTTCCCAGGAGAACAACAAAATCAATGAAAGCCTGAATTCTCGTAATTAGAGTTGCTGTTAGTATTATCATGTTATTGACACAAAAATGCCTCATCCTCATTCCCAATTAAATTTGCTGTATAACTTGTGCAAGGCAAATGCTATAAATTGAACTAAAATGTTGTGGATGACATGTGGAAGACTTTTTTTTTTTCATCTTGTTTTTGTTTTATGGGTTTTTCACTTTAAAGAAATCTAACAGATTTTATCTCCTTTTAGAAAATCATGCATACAGGGACCGAAGCAGTGATTTATGCTGTGACATAATATGTTTTTGACACAAAAAGTACTTGTCAAAAATGCAAGATACAAAAGCAGCTATTCTAAGTGTTTTAAAGGGAAGAAGGAAAATCTGGCTTTCTTCAGTCAATAATACATCTGACATAAATAATGACTGAAAACTGACAGCTACAAGATGTGATTTAGGTGCTCTGAATTCGGCAAGATGAAAAGGTAAGTAATATCAATTTTGTATTCTATAGTAATTTTGCTGTAATGTAATTGAACTTCTCATGGCAACAAGAGTTATAATAATTGTATTAGTAATTGGTGAGTCATACAATGAATAACGTCTTTAATTGAATACTTGTTTTCATAGTATAGCTACAGCTCTGCCTCAAAATTGAGTTCGATTTGGCACTATGGAAGAATAGATTTAATCTTTCATCTTCCACCTGTCTTATATGAGTAATTTTGTTTTTAAAAATACACAAAGAGGGAAAGAAAAGAAAAACCATGAGGTTAAGTAACGATGTAGAGTTTTAACTAGCCATGGTCCTCAGAAACGGTGAAGATTAATTTGGGAAGGTATGACTTATCTCAAACCCTGCAAAATATCAGTACACTTTCATAAAGCCAAAGAGAAATGTCTGTTCTGAATGGCTCCAGAAAAATCATGCCGTCACAAAATATTTTCTTCCAATGACTCATACTCTGCTTTGGGATTTCAAAACTTCCCATTTGCATATATTGACTGCTTCATTATGATGCAAACTCTAGCTTTCAGACTCCAAGCTCATTTTTACAGGTCAAATTTAGGTAGGAATCGGTAGAGATGGCTTCCTCCTTTTACATGACCATTCTTCCCACCTCATTCCCCCCCAAAAGCCAATATTTTATCGATTCCATTATAAAAAAGCTATGATTTTCATACTAACATTTTATCCTGATTTTAGAGATAGATTAAATACATCTAAGCTTTCCTGATTTAGGCTATATTATGGTAACATGAAGCACAAGTTCAAATACTCATGTTTTGTTGTAAAGTCACTTGGATGCCTTTGCATTTTCAACAGTACTTTGCCATCTATGACAATGACTGGCTAGATGTTCTCACCAAATCCATGTATCCTTTTTTCTGAGCTCACGACTCTATTTCATGGAGGTAGGAGTGACCATGTGACTGAGTTCCAGCCAATAAAATGTGGAGAGGTAATGAATGTGGCTTCCAGATTTCATCCATAACGAGCTTTCATGCCAGCTCTTCTGCATCTGCTGGCTGAATGAAGAGGTCTCAGAACGTAGAGGAAGGTAGCGACAGGATACCTTAGGACCTAGCTGAGTTCATAAGGGAACATGTGGAATGCTGTCCAAATGCCACGCACGTGAAAAATAAACTATTATTACGTTAGACAATTGAGATTTGGGGATGTATCTAACTTAGTCACTAGAGTAACCTTAACTAATAAACACTCCCATTCCAAAATCTGGTTGAGTGGTGACCAGGGTAGAGAGTGATCACTGGGATTGCTATGCAGGAAACGTTCACGACCTTCTCCCTCCCATGGTGGGAAGAATGTACTTCCTGAATTCCTGAGGTTGTGCGTGGACCCAACCTGCTTTGGCCAATGGTATGTTAGTAGATGTGATGCGAATAGGCCTTCAATATGCTTGTGCAGTTTGGGCTTGGCTGCAGCACTCTGCTGATTTGCCTGAGAAAAGCATGCCCTGGGTAGATGCTCCCCTTGAGCATAAGCCCCTCAAAAAAACACATATGCAGCAGAGCTGAACCCAACCCACTCCAGGGTCGAAGGTCATCTGACCCAGAACAGAGCCATCCAGCCAAACCATGGTTAACCTGATGATCTGTGAGCAAGAAAAGTATACGCTTATTGTAAACCATGGAGCTTCAGGGTGGTTTGTTAAAACAATAGCTGATGATACAGACAGGCAGCCTTAGTGCAGTGTGGTCAAGAGTGCAGACTATAAGACCGAACATTTCACGTCAAATCTGTATCATTTATTACCTACGTTTCCTTGTGCAAGTTATTTAAACCATGCCTCCGTTTCCTCATTTATAAAATGAGATAATAGTAGCTATCTCATAATAGTACCTAATAATAGTAGTAGTAGTAGGACCTAACTCATACAGTTAATATTTATAACGTGCTTGGAATAGTGCCTGGCACATAATAGCCACTGCAGTAGTGTATATGAGATCAAATAAACCTCAGTAACCCACAGATACTTCAGCAAATTATCCCCAAAAAGAACAAGATGCTGCTGCCAACGGATGCTTGAATTCCCCAGAGACATTCCTCCCTGTCATCAGGAGTCCATGTTACAAAATGTTTAAAGAATTCCATCGGTTGAGGCTTCCTTCTGATGAGTTTAATGACCTGGATTTGAATTCTTGTTCCACCATTTGGGACCTTGGACACTGTGCTGATCACTGGGTCTCAATTCCCTCACCAGTAAATGGGGACTGTTAACAGCACTTAGCTCAGCAGAGTAGTCAATATTATAGCAGCTGCTCTACAGAAAGCATTTTAGTACAATAAATAATGCTTATAAACACTTAACAAATGTTAGTTAGTCTTCATTTGGGCAAACAATTTTAAGAACAACCAGGTCACTTTTAGCTTGTGAAGAAGTGGATTGTAACTTCAAAGTATTGTTTATCTAAACTCACCAAAAGATTACCTTCTCTGATGTTTTTAAGGCAGAGGATATTTTTCAAAAGAGCACTTAAGGGACTTCCCTGGTGGTCCAGTGATAAAGAATCCACCTTCCAATGCAGGGGACGCAGGTTCAATCCCTGGTCGGGGAACAAAGATCCCACATGCCGCGGGGCAACTAAGCCTGAGCGCCACAACTACTGAGCTCGCGTGCCTCAACTAGAGCCTGTGTGCCGCAAACCACAGAGCCCACACGCCCTGGAGCCCATGCGCCACAACTAGAGAAGAGAAAACCCACGCGCCACAACTAGAGAGAAGCCCGCGCACCACAACGAAGAGCCCACGCGCCCCAACGAAAGATCCCGCGTGCCTCAAGGAAGATCCCGTGTGCAACTAAGACCTGACGCAGCCAAATAAATAAATAAATAAATGAGCACTTAAAACCGCAGCAGTTTCTCTCCTCTACTACCATAAATCTTTTTCGCTTTTATTTTCATTTTGTTTTGATGTATCAGTATAATACAAATCATGAAAATCATAAAATGATGCCTGTTATTATGTCTGTGTTATCTTCTCTTTACTTTTATGTAAATAATGTTGTCTCTACCTTCTATTTACTAACAGTATTTCTGGTATTAATCAAAAAGAGCCCTCAGACCACATTCAACTTAATAGCAATTTAACTTAAAAGGTAAGAGATGTGGATTATATGCGATACTAAGCCACAACGTGTGTATCTTCTACATGAAAACAACCTTAATTTCCTTGCTTGACTGAGAAGAGAAATAAAAAGAACGATTGCTACAAATCGGGAAAAATTCATAACTTGCCGGGGGTGTAACAGCTGTTGATTTAAGGTTTGCATCTTTGATAACACGACGCTGCTGGGAAGATAACATCTTTTTGACAAAGCTGTGAACATAAAAATTACAAGGCTTTACTCAACGCTTAAATATTTTCTTTGTATCACTTACAGAAAAAATTATTTCTTTTATTTACTTACACTAAAATGTGTTTGAAGTATACTGTATCTCATCAGCAAGCTTTACAATAAAATTTAGTGTTTCCTTGTTCCATAGGTATACAGTACACTTGTCACATCACAAATAAAAATTCCTTAAATTATCCTCAGTTTAGAGAAATGATCTGCTATTGCTATGTACAAGTAGTTCCTACCACTGGAAATACAAGCACGGAATTGAGCATACACTCAGGATATTATTCATTTCTTTCATTATCAGCTAGAAGTAGGTGATTGAAAAATCATGTGACAAAACAAAGCAAGTACTGCACTGACAGGGGGAAAAATACCTGCAAAGTGGAATCTTGAAAATGTGTAAAAGGGAATAACTTTGCCATGGCAGTTAGAAACAATAGCAGTGTTCTCCTTTATCTAAAGGCTGCTGCGTTATTGCGTATGTCCCTGCACTGTTGACTCACAAACTGAAATTTTATGCTGAGCTTTTGTGTTTCTTATGTATCAGTGAAATGCACGGAGAACATCGTCAAGGAAGTACAGAGAATGATGCTAGTAATCGCCTTGTCTCCTTACTCTTCAACAAAACGCAATGTGCTTCCTTTCTTCTGTGAATTACACTTATCTTAGAAAGTCAGATTTCCTTCTTATTTTTAAATATTTTTTCTTTAAATGTTTCTTTTACCAAAGACTGCCTTGCATTGTCATTGAAACCCATGTGTACCCCAGCCCTGTAGTTCTCAGAGTCACTTTTTTTTTTTAATATTCAGAAAACATGATTTGATTGCTCATGCCACATGTTTCGAGAAATCCAAATCCCTCTTTGCCCCCTGAGAACTGGGGTATAGTTGCTTGCAATCTCCTGGATACCTCTCACTCTTCAATTTTACTCTGAATTCCTTCTTTTGCTTAATTCTTGATCCCTATCAGTGGTTCCTCCTCCTGGAACTATACCTCCTTCTCTCTGTACCACTTCATCCCAAGTTGGACTCTACTTCTGGGTCCTTGTTCAAAGCACCACTACCCAAGGTTGTGTGGACAACAGAGCGCTACTGGAGGTCTCGGGGAACATAAAACAGCTTTACGTTTAATGTTGAACATCGTTGTTCATTCATTTATTCATTCATTTAACTAATATTTATTAAATACCTACCATGTGCAGGTACTAGTCAAGATCGTAGAGATACAGTAGTGAACAAAATATTTTTAAAAACCCTTGCTTTTATAGGGCTTGCACTCTAGTTATGGGAGAAAATAAAATTAACAAGTAAAATATATGTCACAGAGTGATATTATCAAGCAAAATAAAGCAGGGAAGGTAGAGGGACCTTTGGGAAGGGTGCAATTTCAAGTAGAGTGGTAGAGGATTTACTGTAACAGTGTGATTAAGGTAAAGATATGAAAGAAATAAGGGAAGAAGCCATGGAGATAAGTTTGGAAAGAATGCTTTAAGTAAAGAGAACAGCAAATGCAAAGGCCCTGAGGTGGGAGCTTCCCTGGAACGTTAGAGTTATAGCAAAGAGAATACTGGGGCTAAACTCTTAAATTTCTCACTACTTAGACCCTTCTCCTCATTCCAGAGTCCTATATTAACTGTATTTCTTTATTTTTTTGTATTCCTGAAGTTCTGGCATCTGCAGCCTTGCTGACTGGAAGATTGCCCTGCCAGGGCTAGCCAGTCCTTAGAGAGAGCAAATTACTTTCCAGGAAGTATACTTTTCACATGCAAATTAACCAATCCAGAGCCCAAACTCAGGACCATCTCCACTATCTGACTTTTACATTCCAGGAGGCAATATTCCTCTACCCTAATCACCCCAGGGCCAGGTGCCAGACAACTAGGGACTACCCTCATGCCCCAGAGCCCAGCCACTTATTCAAACTATCCAATTCAATACCTGCTCAGCTGCTTATCCTGCCTCACCCACTCATTCTTTGGAGAACCACAATAGAGGCTTTTGCTCATGCTTTCTCCTTGCTTCTTCTACTCCTGACTGGTCCTGATGCTTGCTCATGTGGCCCTTCACAGGATGGCTTCTTCTCTTCTCTTGGAAACTATAACAAACTATCTTTTCAATGGCGATCATCTCCTGATCTGTTGACCACATTATACCTGAATAAAACCAAAATCCCAAGTACAGTTTAAAATAAATTCTTACCAAGCATCCAGTGGACAACTCATGAATTCTTTTTATTCCTCAATAAAGAAATATTGGTAGTCTTCTTTCTAGTAATGGCTCCTATTCAGACTAGGTCTACCTTGGTCTAACTAATAGGCACATTACTTAGTTTTCCCGCACAAAATAAAAGTCTTCCTATGGCACAAAGATTCTACTTTACATCTGATTATATGATCATAATCCCCTGCCATCACTCCATAGCCTCAGTCCAATTGTCCACACCATTTAACTCCTTAATATATGTGATGCCTCCTAAGTCAGACATAATCTACCACCTAATTGTGAGCAGTGTATTCACTAAGGAAGTGACCAAATCCAAGCCAAATATATCCTGCCCAGAAGACCCTATGGCACAAAAATCTTGTAGTTTTTTCAGAGGTAACCATCTACAGACCATAACAAGTTGGTTTCCCTGGAGACTCTAGGTTCTGCATTGTCTGGACTCTAAGAAAACCACGTGTCTGATTTGATAAGACAAAGGCATCTAAGGCAGGAATGGCCTCATGGGCCACCCTTACCTTTGGCTGGGGACTTAATAATGAGCTGGTTTTCCCAGCTGTTGGACAAAAGAAATCTCATCAAACTTGATATTCCTCCAAAAGGGGATGGGGGGGGGGGCTTCCTTGGACAAGTAAATTTTGTAAATACTGAATAATATATCCCACCTCCATGACCCTGGTGATTGTGCACATTACACTATGCTAACTGTAAAATTCGACTGGAAAAAAAAAGTAAATATATGCTAGAGTCAGTAAAAACCTGATCTCCAATACTGTGGGCATCTCAATGACTAGTGAAACATGAAATGCTTTGTTTTGGGGTTCGATGTTTTCTTTTTAATTTTCATGTTTGTTCTTGGTTGTCAAATAGACATATATTTTTATCTACTTTTAATTTTAATCTCAAAACCAGTCAAAACTCTTAATCAGCTAAAATTCTGTCTAGTATGTGAATTAATTCTATGGCAACAACAGATTTCTGGCTTCCAAGTGTTGATAAATGTCCAAATTCCAAAAACGAAAATATCATCTCTTTTACCCATTTTCTTTTTACATTTTATGTTAATTCTTGGCCCTAAAATAACCCCAGTGTGTTATTTTTCAATTACATTTCTATAGAGTGATAAAAACAGAATCATGATTCATAGTAACAATACGTTTGCCTTAAAAAGAGTTTTGTGCTACTGGAGGGAAAAGAGTACATATCTGTTTAATACATCACCATATTTTCTGGTTTATAAGCTTTGGCAGTTTATAAGGCATAGCCAACTTTTATAAGCATATGTTGGGGTTTGGGGAGAATTTTACAGCAAGGAGAGTAGAGGGAAAACACACCTCCCTGCCCTGACAAGGTCAATGGGTCATCCTGCTAGGGTGCTCTGAGAGCTTTTGCAATCAGCCACTCTGGGGAAAGCTTTGGGCTCTGAGTGGGGAGCTCTGGAAGTTGTGAGAATGTCACTGCGCTATAGCATCATAGGATTTCACCACCTAGTGGCAACTACTGAAAATTATAGCCAGTTACCCTGAATGAGATGCCTTTTGGGTGTGTTTCTAAACAATTTACTATTATACACAGGTTTTATTTAACAGTGTGAATTTTCATATTCTGAATTGGTTATGATGTGATTGATAAATTGGAAAACATGTTTTGCAAAACACAGATTATCAGTTGTATCAGGATAATGCCTGGATGCCAACACATTCATGTTTCTTACGTTCATGCAAGAAAAAGAATTGAAGCAACTGTTACAACAGCTGCTTTCTTTATCATAATGGGGTAATAAGGATGAATGGAATGTATGGAAGCACTGTGCTAATGGCAGGGTTAATGGTAATGAGAACACAAAGCCTATTATTAATGACCAAAACCGAGGTGGGATCTGGGGCAATATTTGTTAAACATTCTAGATGAAATATTTCATTATTGTAATTTTCAAACTCTTTAGGACCTGAGGCCCTTTTTCTCACTGACACAACAGGTTTTATAACACAACTTTTGACAGCTAAAATTTTTCTAGGAACAAAACTATCAGGTGGTGGCAGACCAGAGACCCTCTTGCTAGCACATCTACAAACTGACAATTATTTACACTGTTTCTTGTATTGCAAACATATCCATTTTTTCCAGATCCATTAAAATGAATACTGAGGGCTTCCCTGGTGGCGCAGTGGTTGAGAATCTGCCTGCCAATGCAGGGGACACGGGTTCGAGCCCTGGTCTGGGAAGATCCCACATGCCGCGGAGCAACTAGGCCCATGAGCCACAACTACTGAGCCTGCGCGTCTGGAGCCTGTGCTCTGCAACAAGAGAGGCCGTGATAGTGAGAGGCCCGCGCACCGCGATGAAGGGTGGCCCCCGCTTGACGCAACTGGAGAAGGCCCTCGCACAGAAACGAAGACCCAACACAGCCATAAGTAAATAAATTGAAAATGAATACTGAGAATTCCATTCCATTCTGTAACTCTGTATTAGCATCTCACCTTTCTACTCTTTTAATAGTTCTCCTTGTCTTCAGGGACAAATTGTTTCTCCAGTGCCCATTTTGGAGCTTTCCACCCCCCTCTTCTTTAACTCATATATTTTGCTGCGAAATCTCATCTTCCTTTTTTTAATTTATGAGTTTATTTCAGGCTATGTGTTAGTGTAAATAGGTAAGCTAACTTTAATTAAAATTTTAAGTAAGTTTCATAAGGCATAAATCAAATGATTCAGTAAAGTCCAGATATATTATACCTACTGAATTCCTTTCATCGACTTTGTAATTTGATCAAAGGAATGCAATTGAATATGTCTGGCATGATCTGTTCTGTATAAGCCCATGCTGTTTATCACCCAGGCTTTCACTGCTCTCTTGATGCATATATAATACTTTTTTTTCCTTAATATCCGCTCTGTTATTTTACTAAGAACTTAAGATAATAATGGCCAGGAGGGCTTTTTTCTTCCTTTCTTTCCTTCTGAAGTATTTTTAACTCAGTTATTATTCCCATGGTTTTTGAAATGCTTTGGTTGTCCCAATCCCAAGAAATATTTCCCAATGGAAACATAAACGCAGTGGGTAATTTTCCTGGCAAGTAAGAGTGCTTTATTTAAACCAAATGTGCTTAATTGCTGTGTTCCATGTGTTGCTTCTTAGCCTATTGAGTTCAAATAGCTTATTGATGTTATCATTAATCTTAAGTTCCATTGTCATCTTTTCAGCTAATTATTTCTTGATACAATTATAAGAAAAATCTGCAGTTTCTGAAGCATGTGCCAATTCAATCAGAGGTTATGTTTGTCGTCCATTTTAGAGTATTTTTTAATAGTTTATACCAACTCCATAACAAATTCAATTATGCCAGCCTCAGCATATTTAAATGATGATTCTATTTGTCACTTGGGTACATTCTTTAGAACGGTAAGTCGAACAATTACTAGTTGGCCTCTGGAAATTCACAAATCAGCAATGAGGTTTACAGTCTATTTGTTTTATATGATAAGCTGCAGATTGCAACTTGAATTTCTACTAATTAGAAGGAATTTCTATTTGACTTATATAATCTATTTATTAATATAACTGTCACTTCAAATACACTGCAGTTAAAATCAATTGGCCCTTTTTTAAAGAGTTTTCACAAAATAAAAGGACCGTTTCCACACCTTTGTACCAATTCCCCTAGAAACTCTCAGGAGTGAACAAGGTAAGGTGTGCATGATAGTGTAATCACTGCCCCTCATGCTCAAAGTGCTAAGAAATGTCACCTTTCCTTATTATATCAAACCAGCTCTACCTCTGGGCCCCCACTTGCCATGGTCAGCACTGTCAGTCATTTTAAAGAGCTCCCATCCCTCTCTTAGGAGGAAAGATCTTGGTCACAGTTGAGATGCTCATCATACCCACTCACATGCCAAGGCGGACTGCTCTGCAGGTAGCATCCGTATCATCACTGCCCATGTGACAACCCTTAAAGCACTCTCCCTGGGAGTTATGACACCTCCTAGGCTACTTTCGGGAGACACCGGTCTCCACAACCCAAGAAGCAGTCAGCCTTTGCTCTCTTCTTCTCTGAGGAACTCTCCCACCCCCTCAGAGCTTTAATTTCTCCAGCCCCTAGGGGGAAAAAATACCCTTTTTACTCTGGTTCTTTTTTCTGTTGGTGGCACACCATGAAACACTGGACAATAAGACAGCCAAGTGCCAAACCTCAAGACCACAAAACAAATTGTTCATTTCCCTGGTTTCTTTAGAAATACAGTAAGAGCTCTCCCATCTGCCAAGCATGAAAGACATGCTTCTGATAAACAGAAAAAAAAGGAACAATACAGAGGGGAGACCTTCAAGATGGCAGAGGAGTAAGAAGTGGAGCTCACCTTCCTCCCCACAAATACATCAGAAATACATCTACATATGGAACAACTCCTACAGAACACTTACTGAACGCTGGCAGAAGACCTCAGACCTACCAAAAGGCAAGAAACTCCCCACGTACCTGAGTAGGGCAAAAGAAAAAAGAAAAAACAGAGACAAAAGAATAGGGACAGGACCTGCACCTCTGGGAGGGAGCTGTGAAGGAGGAAAGCTTTCCACACACTAGGAAGCCTCTTCGTGGGCGGAGACTGTGGGTAGCGCAGGGGGGAAGCTTCGGAGCCATAGAGCAGAGCGCAGCAACAGAGGTGCGGAGGACAAAGTGGAGAGATTCCCGCACAGAGGATCGGTGCCGACCAGCACTCACCAGCCCGAGAGGCTTGTCTGCTCACCCGCCGGGATGGGCGAGGGCTGGGAGCTGAGGCTCGGGCTTCGGAGGTCGGATCCCAGGGAGAGGACTGGGGTTGGCAGCATGAACACAGCCTGAAGGGGGCTAGGGCACCACAGTGAGCTGGGATGGAGTCCAGGAAAAAGTCTGGACCTGCCTAAGAGGCAAGAGACCATTGTTTTGAGGTGCACGAGGAGAGGGGATTCAGAGCACCGCCTAAACAAGCTCCAGAGACGGGCATGAGCCGTGGGTATCAGCAAAGACACCAGAAATGGGCATGAAGTGCTAAGGCTGCTACTGCAGCCACCAAGAAGCCTGTGTGCAAGCACAGGTCACTATCTACACCTCCCCTTCCAGGAGTCTGTGCAGCCCGCCACTGCCAGGGTCCCATGATCCAGGGACAACTTCCCCAGGAGAACACGTGGCACGCCTCAGCCTGTTGCAACGTCATGCTGGCCTCTGCCGCCGCAGGCTGACCCCGCATCCGTACCCCTCCCTCCCCTCGGCCTGAGTGAGCCAGAGCCCCCGAATCAGCTGATACTTTAACCCCGTCCTGTTTGGGTGGGGAACAGACGCCCTCAGGCAACCTACACGCAGAGGCGGGCCCAAATCCAAAGCTGAACCCCAGGAGCTGTGCGAACAAAGAGGAGAAAGGGACATTTCTCCCAGCAGCCTCAGGAGCAGCGGATTAAATCTCCACAATCAACTTGATGTATCTCTGGAATACCTGAATAGACAACAAATCATCCCAAAATTGAGGCGGTGGACTTCGGGAGCCACTGTAGACTAGGGGTTAATTTTCTGCATCTAATTTGTTTCTGGTTTTATGTTTATCTTAGTTTAGTATATAGAGTTTATTATCACTGGTAGATTTATTTATTGATTTCATTGCTCTCTTCCTTTTTTTTATAGATATTTTTTTTTTCCTTTTTCTCTTTTTCTGAGTGTGTATGTGTATGCTTTTTTGTGTGATTTTGTCTGTATAGCTTTGCTTTTACCATTTGTCGTAGGGTTCTGTCGATTTTGTGTGTGTGTGTGTAGTTTTTAGCACTTGTTATCATTGGTGGATTGATTTTTTTGGTTTGGTTGCTCTCTTCTTTCTTTCTTTTTTTAAATTACTTTTTAATTTTCTTAATTTTCAATAATTTTTATAGTTTTTACTTTAGTAACTTCTTCAGTTTATTTTATCTTCTCTTTCTTTCTTTCTTTCTTTCTTTCTTTCTTTCTTTTTTCTCTTTTCTTCTGAGCCGTGTGGCTGACAGGGTCTTGGTGCTCCGGCCGGGTGTCAGGCCTGTGCCTCAGAGGTGGGAGAGCCGAGATCAGGACACTGGTCCACCAGAGACCTCCCAGCTCCATGTAATATCAAATGGCGAGAGCTCTCCCAGAGATCTCCATCTCAGTGATAAGATGCAGCTGCACTCAATGACCAGCAAGCTACAGTGCTGGACACCCTATGCCAAACAACTAGAAACACAGGAATACAAGCCCACCCATTAGCAGAGAGGCTGCCTAAAATCATAATAAGGTCACAGACACCCCAAAACACACTACCGAATGCGGTCCTGCCCGCCAGAAACAAGATCCAGCCTCATCCACCAGAACACAGGCACCAGGCCCCTCCACCAGGAAGGCTACACAACCCACTGAACCAACCTTACCCACTGGGGGCAGACACCAAAAACAATGGAAACTGAAAACATGCAGCCTGCAAGGAGACCCCAAACACAGTAAGTTAAGGAAAATGAGAAGACAGAGAAACACAGAGCAGATGAAGGAGCAAGGCAAAAACCCACCAGACCAAACAAATGAAGAGGAAATAGGCAGTCTACCTGAAAAAGAATTCAGAGTAATGAGAGTAAAGATGATCCAAAATCTTGGAAATAGAATGGAGAAAATACAAAAAACATTTAACAAGGACCTAGAGGAACTAAACAGCAAACAAACAATGATGAACAACAAAATAAATGAAATTTAAACTTCTCTAGAAGGAATCAATAGCAGAATAACTGAGGCAAAAGAACGGAAAAGTGACCTGGAAGATAAAATAGGGGAAATAACTACCGCACAGCAGAATAAAGAAAAAAGAATGAAAAGAAATGAGGACAGTCTCAGAGACCTCTGGGACAACATTAAAGGCACCAACATTCGAATTATAGGGATCCCAGAAGAAGAAGAGAAAGGGACTGAGAAAATATTTGAAGAGATTATAGTTGAAAACTTCCCTAATATGGGAAAGAAAAAAGTCAATCAAGTCTAGGAAGTGCAGATAGTCCCACAAAGGATAAATCCAAGGAGAAACACGCCAAGATACATATTAGTCAAACTATCAAAAATTAAATACAAACAAAAGATATTAAAAGCAGCAAGGGAAGAACAACAAATAACATGCACAGGAATCCCCATAAGGTTAACAGCTAATCTTTCAGCAGAAACTCTGCAAGCCAGAAGAGAGTGACAAGACATACTTAAAGTAATGAAAGGGAAAAACCTACAACCAAGATTACTCTACCCAGCAAGGATCTCATTCGGATTCGACAAAGAAATTAAAACCTTTACAGACAAGCAAAAGCCGAGAGAGTTCAGCACCACCAAACCAGCTTTACAAAAAATGCTAAAGGAACTTCTCTAGGCAGGAAACACAAGAGAAGGAAAAGACCTACAATAGCAAACCCAAAACAATGAAGAAAATGGTTATAGGAACATACATATTGATAATTACCTTAAATGTAAATGTATTCAAAGCTCCCACCAAAAGACATAGACAGGTTGAATGGATAAAAAAACAAGACCTGTATATATGCTGTCTACAAGAGACCCACTTCAGACCTAGGGACACATACAGACTGAAAGTGAGGGGATGGAAAAAGATATTCCATGCAAATGGAAATCAAAAGACAGCTGGAGTAGCAATTCTCATAACAGACAAAATAGACTTTAAAATAAAGACTATTACAACAGACAAAGAAGGACACTACATAATGATGAAGGGATCAATCAAAGAAGAAGATATAACAATTGTAAATATCTATGCACCCAACATAGGAGCACCTCAATACATAACGCAAATGCTAACAGCCGTAAAAGGGGAAATCGACAGTAACACAATCATAGTAGGAGACTTTAACACCCCACTTTCACCAATGGACAGATGATCCAAAATGAAAATAAATAAGGAAATACAAGCTTTAAATGACACATTAAACAAGATGGACTTAATTGATATTTATAGGACATTCCACCCTAAAACAACACAATACACTTTCTTCTCAAGTGCTCATGGAACATTCTCCAGGACAGATCATATCTTGGGTCACAGATCAAGCCTTGGTAAATTTAAGAAAACTGAAATCATATCAAGTGTCTTTTCTGACCACAACACTATGAGACTAGACATCAACTACAGGAAAACATCTGTAAAAAAAACAAACACATGGAGGCTAAACAATACACTACTAAATATCCAAGAGATCACTGAAAAAATCAGAGGAAATCAAAAAATACCTCGAAACAAATGACAATGAAAAAGACACAAACCAAAACCTATGGGATGCAGCAAAAGCAGTTCTAAGAGGGAAGTTTATAGCAATACAAGCCTACCTCAAGAAACAAGAAACATCTCAAATAAACAACCTAACCTTGCACCTAAAGCAATTAGAGAAAGAAGAACAAAAAAACCCCAAGGTTAGCAGAAGGAAAGAAATCATAAAGATCAGATCAGAAATAAATGAAAAAGAAATTAAGGAAAAAACAGCAAAGATCAATAAAACTAAAAGCTGGTTCTTTAAGAAGATAAACAAAATTGATAAACCATTAGCCAGACTCATCAAGAAAAAAAGGGAGAAAACTCAAATCAATAGAATTAGAAATGAAAAAGGAGAAGTAACCACTGACACTGCAGAAATACAAAGGATCATGAGAGATCACTACAAGCAACTATATGCCAATAAAATGGACAGCCTGGAAGAAATGGACAAATTCTTAGAAAAGCACAACCTTCTTAGACTGAACCAGGAAGAAATAGAAAATATAAACAGACCAATCACAAGCACTGAAATTGAGACTGTATTTAAAAATCTTCCAAAAAACAAAACCCTGGGTCCAGATGGCTTCACAGGAGAATTCTATCAAACATTTAGAGAAGAGCTAACACCTATCCTTCTCAAACTCTTCCAAAATATAGCGGAGGGAGGAACACTCCCAAACTCATTCTATGAGGCCACCATCACCCTGATAGCAAAACCAGACAAAGATGTCACAAAAAAAGAAAACTACAGACCAGTATCACTGATGAACATAGATGCAAAAATCCTCAACAAAATATTAGCAAACAGAATCCAACAGCACATTAAAAGGATCATACACCATGATCAAGCGGGGTTTATCCCAGGAATGCAAGGATTCTTCAATATACGCAAATCAATCAATGTGATAAACCATATTAACAAACTGAAGGAGAAAAACCATATGATCATCTCAACAGATGCAGAAAAAGCTTTTGACAAAATTCAACACCCATTTATGATAAAAACCCTCCAGAAAGTAGGCATAGAGGGAACTTACCTCAACATAATAAAGGCCATATATGACAAACCCACAGCCAACATCGTTCCCAAAGGTGAAAAACTGAAACCATTTCCTCTAAGATCAGGAACAAGACAAGGTTGCCCACTCTCACCACTATTATTCAACATAGTTTTGGAAGTTTTAGCCACAACAATCAGAGAAGAAAAAGAAATAAAAGGAATCCAAATCAGAAAAGAAGTAAAGATGTCACTGTTTGCAGATGACATGAAACTATACTTAGAGAATCCTAAAGGCCCTACCAGAAAACTACTAGAGCTAATCAATGAATTTGGTAAAGTAGCAGGATACAAAACTAATGCACAGAAATCTCTTGCATTCCTATACACTAATGATGAAAAATCTGAAAGAGAAATTAAGGAAACACTCCCATTTACCATTGCACCAAAAAGAATAAAATACCTAGGAATAAACCTACTTAAGGAGACAAAAGACATGTATGCAGAAAACTATAAGACACTGATGAAAGAAGTTAAAGATGATACAAACAGATGGAGAGATATACCATGTTCTTGGATTGGAAGAATCAACATTGTGAAAATGACTATACTACACAAAGCAATCTACAGAGTCAATGCAATCCCTATCAAACTACCAATGGCATTTTCCACAGAACTAGAACACAAAATTTCAGAATTTGTATGGAAATACGAAAGACCCCAAATAGCCAAAGCAATCTTGAGAAATAAAAACAGAGCTGGAGGAATCAGGCTCCTGGACTTCAGACTATACTACAAAGCTACAGTAATCAAGAGAGTATGGTACTGGCACAAAAACAGAAATATAGATCAATGGAACAGGATAGAAAGCCCAGAGATAAACCCACACATGTATGGTAACCTTCTTTTTGATAAAGGAGGCAAGAATATACAATGGAGAAAAGACAGCTTCTTCAATAAGTGGTGCTGGGAAAACTGGACAGCTACATGTAAAAGAATGAAATTAGAACACTTCCTAACACCATACACAAAAATAAATTCAAAATGGATTAAAGACCTAAATTTAATGCCAGACACTATAAAACCCTTAGAGGAAATCATAGGCAGAACAATCTATGACATAAATCACAGCAAGATCCTTTTTGACCCACCTCCTAGAGAACTGGAAATAAAACCAAAAATAAACTTATGGGACCTAGTGAAACTTAAAAGCTTTTGCACAGCAAAGGAAACCATAGACAAGACGAAAAGACAATCCTCAGAATGGGAGAAAATATTTGGAAATGAAGCAACTGACAAAGGATTAATCTCCAAAATATACAAGCAGCTCATGCAGCTCAATATCAAATAAACAAACACCCCAATCCAAAAATGGGCAGAAAACCTAAACAGACATTTCTACAAAGAAGATATACAAATTGCCAACAAACATATGAAAGGATGCTCAACATCACTAATCATTAGAGAAATGCAAATCAAAACTACAATGAGGTATCACCTCACACCAGTCAGAATGGCCATCATCAAAAAATCTACAAACAATAAATGCTGGAGAGGGTGTGGAGAAAAGGGAACCCTCTTGCACTGTTGGTGGGAATGTAAATTGATACAGCCACTATGGAGAACAGTATGGAAGTTCCTTAAAAAACTAAAAATAGAACTACCATACAACCCAGCAATCCCACTACTGGGCATATACCCTGAGAAAACCATAATTCTAAAAGCGTCATGTACCACAATATTCATTGAAGCTCTATTTACAATAGCCAGGATATGGAAGCAACATAAGTCTCCATCGACAGATGAATGGATAAAGAAGATGTGGCACATATATACAATGGAATATTACTCAGCCATAAAAAGAAACGAAACTGAGTTATTTGTAGTGAGGTGGATAGACCTAGAGACTGTCATACAGAGTGAAGTAAGTCAGAAAGAGAAAAACAAATACTGTATGCTAACACATATTTATGGAATCTAAAAAAAAAAATGATTCTGAAGAACCTAGGGGCAGGACAGGAATAAAGACACAGACATAGAGAATGGACTTGAGGACACACGGAGGGGGAAGGGTAAGCTGGGACGAAGTAAGAAAGTGGCATGAACCTAAATGTCCATCGACAGATGAATGGATAAAGAAGATGTGGCACATATATACAATGGAATATTACTCAGCCATAAAAAGAAATGAAATGGAGGTATTTGTAATGAGGTGGATGGAGTTAGAGTCTGTCATACAGAGTGAAGTAAGTCAGAAAGAGAAAAACAAATACAGTACGCTAACACATATATACGGAATCTAAGGAAAAAAAAAAAAAAAGCCATGAAGAACCTAGTGGCAAGACGGGAATAAAGACACAGACCTACTAGAGAATGGACTTGAGGATATGGGGAGGGGGTGGGGTGAGATGTGACAGGGTAAGAGAGTGTCATGGTCATATATACACTACCAAATGTAAAATAGATAGCCAGTGGGAAGCAGCCACATAGCACAGGGAGATCAGCTCGGTGCTTTGTGACCACCTAGAGGGGTGGGATGGGGAGGGTGGGAGGGAGGGAGATGCAAGAGGGAAGAGATATGGGAACATATTGTATGTGTATAACTGATTCACTTTGTTATAAAGCAGAAGCTAACACACCATTGTAAGGCAATTATACTTCAATAAAGATGTTTAAAAAAAAAAAAAAAGAAAGTGGCATGGACATACATACACTACCAGATGTAAAATAGATAGCCGGTGGGAAGCAGCCGCATAGCACAGGGAGATCAGCTCGGTGCTTTGTGACCACCTAGAGGGGTGGGATAGGGAGGGTGGGAGGGAGGGAGACGCAAGAGGGAAGAGATATGGGGACATATGAATATGTATAACTGATTCACTTTGTTATAAAACAGAAACTAACACACCATTGTGAAGCAATTATACTCCAATAAAGACGTTAAAAAAAAAAGACACAATACACTTAAATTTTCATATATTACTACATCAGATGCTTAATAACTCACCTTTTACATAAGGAAAGGAACACAGCTGTTTTTTCCAAACAGAGACAAAAAGCTTTTGAATGAATTTCAGTGCCTGTGTTTAAAGCTAACTTAACACTTCATCCTATTACGCATTCCTGTTTCCTGGCTGTCTTCTATCTTCCACAGGTTTTTTTCCCTACCTCCCAAGACAGTTGGAGCCAAATTAACACTATGCAAAAAGCTGTGGCATCAGGCTTTTAATAAAGAATAGATTATTGTATGTAATAGTAATAAACGTTATATAAGCAATTCACTTGCTTAGAGGGTGTGATGCTTATTGTGGGTGGGGGGCTAAGGTTGCACATTCAGTCCTTACCTGAGCCAACAGACTCCACAGAGAGAAAATTCTTTTTACAACAAGACTTCCTCCCTAACTAGAGCCAGCAGAGTCATTCAGATTTCAGAGAACATTTCCTGATACAGTTGGTCAATTGTATCATTTTGCTATATGACACACAGCCTACTGTTATATTATTATTCACTAGGAAGAGGTGTATTTCTCTGCAGAATTTCTTACAGAGAATTACCAATAGGAATAGGAAAGTTGACTTAAATTCAGTGGAAATTATTAACATCAAAGAAAACCTAAAATTACTTACACCTAGCATTAATAAACAAAATAGAATAAACATTAGAATTAAATGCTGAAATGCTGAGGGAGCTAACAGGATTTTTAAAAAGAAAAAGAATGAAGATGAGTAAAATGTAACCATTATATGTAGTTGCATTAGCGGAGAGATATGACTAATAATCACACCATTAAGATTGTTTATGACCCACCTTAATATTTTAAGACGGCTTATAAGATACATATGCTGCAAAATCTTCATTAGTATGACACTCCATCCTATCAGTCAGTTTTGTTGTTACTGTAGTAAAGCTTATTGATTGCTATCTTTGTCTGAGCAGCTCATGATGGCAATCTAGGGAAACCACCAGTGTGATGAAAATCTACAGAGAAACCCACTCTTTCCTAAGGACACAGAACTTAGTCCTACACACAAAAAAGTAATCCCTCCCAACAACCTTCCGTGGGGAACCACGTGGTCTTGATGTTCTGACACCAAATTCCAAGCAAAAATAATATTTTGCATTCACTGAAGTCCAATTGGTGATATATAGCAATTGTTGTGGAATATTAGGTGATATTGAAAAATCAGTCTGACCAGCTGGCCTCCCCATAGCACCACACCCATTATCCCTGGGCTCTTCATTCTATGGTCCTTTCTTGGGTAGACATCACCTGCAAAGGTCCCAAGCTTTTTAATGGTTTCCATCCTCACAGCTTCTGGTCCACCAAAGCTGCCTTTCTTATCTGCAACCACAGTTATGAAGGGATTTGGTGCAAGGATGGGGAGATTATAGTATGTGTTCAGTCTGCAATCTTAAAACTGGTAATTTTGAGTTATTTTGTTCCCAGAGGGAAAAATATTTATTTTAAAAACAGATACAGGGGGCTTCCCTGGTGGCACAGTGGTTAATAATCCACCTGCCAATGCAGGGGACACGGGTTCGAGCCCTGGTCCAGGAAGATCCCACATGCCGCGGAGCAACTAAGCCCGTGCGCCACAACTACTGAGCCTGCACTCTAGAGCCCACGAGCCACAACTACTGAGCCCACATGCCACACCTACTGAAGCCCACACGCCTAGAGCCTGTGCTCCGCAACAAGAGAAGCCACCGCAACGAGAAGCCCGTGCACCACAACAAAGAGTAGCCCCCGCTCGCCACAACTAGAGAAAGCCTGTGTGCAGCAATGAAGACCCAACGCAGCCGAAAATAAACAAATAAATTTATTTAAAAAAACAGATACATTCATGAAGCGATAAAAGTAAAAGAGGAAAGACAGTAGAGAATAAGTTAAAAATTAAGAACGAAATTAGTGCATACAAGGCATTCTATGCCATCCCATCAGCTTGTGAACATAGGTCAAAAATTTGACTCTAAGCTTTCATTTGCCCAACACGAAGAAGAAAACATGAGTAGTACATGACTTAAAGTGAATAGTACTCAAGAGAAGCTGAAGTATCCCAGTATTGTCACAAAGAAATACATCTCATTTCCTGCATAGAAGACCCTCTGTGATGTGAATAACATCCTCAATAGTACATTTGTTGAAAATGCAGTGTCAAGTTTCAGGGTAGACCAGTGGCACCACACTAAAGCTTAATTCAGCAAAAGCAGTTCCTACTGGGATGCATCAAAGAGATAATCTGGCTTAATTTTTAAAAAACAAACAAAAAAAGATTTTAAGACACGTTTCCCACAAGGGAGCATTCTGGAAATTTTGAGAGTTGTTTTTCTTTTGGTTGTTCTTGCTATGTTTGTGGGACACTTCAGGCATTTGGTGGGAAAAAGCCAGGTGTGTCAGACATCCTCAAAGCATGGGAGAGTCCCACCCAATGAAGATTTGCTTCACACCTCCATACTTTTAACATGTCTTACCGGACATTCAACTACCGAATACATGCTTGGACATGTGGTAGCATTTCAAGATAGGAAATAGGTTTTCTTTGTTATTTCATCACTGACCCAACCTATGTCATATGAAAGAAATTATTTTTACATTACACTTATAACTAAGACTAGCTCCTCGCTAATTCATTTTCTCCATTTGACAGTTTGTAATTTGCCATGGCATTCTTATCGTACGTTGTCAAAGGCTCTTCCCTTTTTTTCTTATCATTTACATATAAGTCAGGTTATCATTACTTAACATTTCACTAGTTTTAATTAGGGTTCCCTTGCTTCTCTGCCCTTTAATTTTCCTGCCTGTATACAGAATGGCTTCTGACTTTTTTATCTTTAATCCAAGTATTCATCATAAGTAGCTGCAAGCATCTGACTACTTCATTATGTTTTCTAGTATAATCGTGCTTGAGCACTTACATATTAATATGCATTACACGTTATTTTATTATAAATTACATTCCTTTTTCTTTTTCCTTTATTTATAGTTAAAGTATCATATTGCTTTTTAAATTATGTTCTTTTTTTAAATCATGTTCTTTTATGATATTTTATCATCTCTGAATTTCATTTCATAATAAAAGAAAAAGAGGGAAATACAAAGTATTTGTTATGAAAAGGGACCTTTGAGAATGATAGAGGTAAAAGCCACTTGTAGGGATGGGAAATGCTTGCAAAGAAGATAGACTAGTATCACAATTCCCAATGGGATATCTACTTACACAGCACATGAGGTGATCTGCACCCATGCCTAGGTGGACGGAGGCAAAGGAATTAGAATGAAATAAAGCAAAATGAGGGAGCAGGGTCAGTGCACTAGCCTGCACCCCTACCAATTGAAGCGGCAAGGATTTGAGGATGCTTGAGTTTCCAGTGGGAGGGAACACCACAGAAGATAACTAAAGCGGCTGCCTGACAGGCAAGGGAGCCCCAGCAGTGAGAGGCTCTAGGCTGTACCACTGGGGTCCAAGGCTGATGGGACATGGGAGAGGTCTTGCAGGAGTCCATGTCCCATGTCAGGATGATGCAGTGGAGACTCTCCCATGTAGCCCTTGAAGAAGAAATACACACATCCTATAGGGAAGCCAGGATTTGAGTACTTGTTATACAGAAGCCGTCAAGGGAGGACCATAGCAGTGCTACTTAATTTCCCCTTTTCCCATTCTTCTTGCCAGACCTGAACACCCCAAAGGATACACAGTAGCCCAGAAAAGAGGGGAAGGAAGAAGATAGGCTCCTCCCCCTTCCCTAGCAAGGATCACTCCCTGGTCAAGGGCAAATTAGAGAATAGGTAGGGCTTTGAATTGGATATAAGATAGAATCATTAAAGTGAACTTTGTATACCTAGAAGAGACTAGAAAACAATGGAATCTGTCCAATTGTAGATATGGGGTGAAAATTATAGGATTATTATAGGAGAAAATCAAGATATTTTATATCTATATCTTACTGAGTTCATTTTGCTGAATATACTGACTAAGGCAGGTAGATACATAGATAGATAGATAGACAGATAGATATAGATAGATAGATAGATAGATAGATAGATAGATAGATAGATAGATAGATAGAGATAGATAATAGATAGGCAAATAGGTAGGAGATACATTTCTATTAAGCTAATAGCTCTATAACTTGAGGTTAAAAATTATTCATCCTGGGCTTCCCTGGTGGCGCAGTGGTTGAGAATCTACCTGCCAATGCAGGGGACACGGGTTCGAGCCCTGGTCTGGGAAGATCCCACATGCCGCGGAGCAACTGGGCCCGTGAGCCACAACTACTGAGCCTGCGCGTCTGGAGCCTGTGCTCCGCAACAAGAGAGGCCGCGATAGTGAGAGGCCCGCGCACCGCGATGAGGAGTGACCCCCGCTTGCTGCAACTAGAGGAAGCCCTCGCACAGAAACGAAGACCCAACACAGCCATAAATAAATAAATAAATAAAAATTTTTAAAAAACTATTCATCCTTTTAAAACAAAGTTGAACAACTTTTTATCTAGTCCAACTAGACAGGACTATAATCCTAGATTAGTACAGACAAGTATCAGAGCCCAAGATTCAAAGTTGTCCTTGAACAGTCATGGGAAAAGACACTCCTCTGTGCCTGCTTTATTTGGTTTGAGTGTTTAAGTCAACTGTGCATAAGTTTTACTCTCAGACAATCCTGGTTTCTATAAAATTCAGAGTCGTTAACCTTGGGTTGCAGAACTAGGGAAAATATATCTCCAGATGTCCTCTGGATGCTGAGCCTCCAAGAAATCAACACCAAATTCAGGAGACTATATTGTACAATCTGTCCTCATTTTCTGATTTTACAGCTAAACTCGGGTTCCCCCACATGGATTAATTATACTTGAAATTTTTAAGCCATGAAAGGAGATTATAAGAATATTTCAATTTGATGAGATCCCAGACTGCCTCTTCTAATTTGTTTCTCAGGTCACTATGCTGACTTGATAAAGAGTTTTTGGCAATAAAGAAACCCTTGTCACACAGGACCCTACAAGGATGTCATCCATACCTATGTGAATAGAACTTGTCTCAGGCTATCAGCAGCCCCCCGGGTGAAGAAGTTTCATCATTGGCACCTGAGGTAAAATTTTTTTAAAGTGGTCAGAAAACAACAATTATCTTCTGTGATATTCCCTTCCACCAAAAACTCAAGAATCCTTGCCACTCCAGAGGGGATGGATGCAGACTAGCCCACTAAGACTCACAAAGACTGAAAATCCCTCTTAATTTTGTCAGCCCTCTAATCAGGCCAACCATGTATGCAGATGGGGTCTAGAATAATTCTGAAGAGTGATTCAATACATGGAAAAAAACTGCTTTAACATGACCCATAGTATTCATCTAAGGGATAGTAGTAAGCAAAGAACAAATGCTATCATCTAGAATAATGGTTCTCCAAAAGTGGTCCTCAGACTGGTGGCACCGGCATCACCTTGGAATTTATGAGAAATGTAAATTCTCACCCTCCTACCCCTAGAACATAATGAATCAGAAACTCTGGGGTGGGATCCAGAAATCTGTGTTTTAAGAAGCCCTCCAGGTGATTCTGACACATGCTAAAGTTTGAAAAACATGGATCTATGATGCTGGCTCTCAGAGTAGAGACATGGGGAAACTTTCCCCCAGATTATTCTATGAGGTTTCAATCAGCAACAAGTTACAGAATGTGGCAAATTGTATTTTCCAAAGATGGCTGGAACAATATCTCCCATCCCACATGCTCTACTTACAATGATATTGACTATCTTCCCATCAGGAAACGGGGTCGATGGCCCCTACCCTTGAACCTGGATGGGCTTGTCTTTCAGTGTTAAACGATAGAATGTGGCAGAAGAGATACTATGTGACTTCCACAGCTCAGTCACTAAAGGAATTCGACTTCTGTGTTGCTTGCTATAATACTTGCTCTTAAGGCTTCAGCCAATGCGTTAGCAGTCTGAACATAATCTAATAACTTTTACAGCTCTGGGAAACTGAAAATAGAAATGCCTTCACACCTAGAGCCTTCCAAGCATTTTTTTCCCTTTCCCACAATTAAAAGAAACGTTCATTTTTTAAAAAATAATTATTGGGGAAATATTTTGTTTTTAGACTGATATGCTACATATTTTCATATTCAAGAAAACATTTATGTTTATCTTTTTAACCTAAAGCACAATCCTAAATATTTTTAAGGAATCCAATGTAACCAATTACTAATCATAATAAATCAGAGATATTAAAACAAAAATCTCCAGTCACTGACTTATATGTCAGTGTGGTTTGAACAGCGGGGGAGCAGGGGTGAACATTACATGTAGACCCTTAAGGTTAAAGTATGCTCCCAGAGCATGCAAAAATCTATGTCACCGTCACTATAGCAGTATAAAATTCTATAATCACTAAATGTCAGTTTAACCTCCACAGTGTGCAAAGACCCTTATAATACAGTGATGCGTAAAATTTTAATGTCAATAAATAATTCCTTATGCCAAAAAAAGTAAGCAATCTTTATGGAAGCAATCTAAGTGTCCATCAACAGATGAATGGATAAAGAAGATGTGAGATATATATATATATATATATATATAATGGAATATTACTCAGCCATGAAAAAGAATAAAATTTTGCCATTTGCAGCATCATGGGTGGACTTGGAGAGCATTATGCTAAGTGAAATAAGTCAGACAGAGAAAGACAAATACTATATAATATTACTTATATGTGGAACATATATACAAAGTACAACAAACTAGTGAATATAACAAAAAAGAAGCAGACTCACTGATATAGAGAACAAACTGGTGGTTACCAGTGGGGAGAGGGAAAGGGAGAGAGGCAATACAGGGGTAGGGGATTAAGAGGTACAAACTATTAGGTATAAAATAAGTTGCAAGGATATATTGCACAACATGGGGACTATAGCCAATATTTTATAATAACTATAAATGGAATATAACCTTTAAAAATTGTGAATCACTATATTGTACAGCTATAACTTCCATAGTATTGTACATCAACTAAACTCCAGTGTAAAAAAAAAGTAAGCAATCTTAGCCCCCAAGGTTTCCATGCTGTGAAGAAGCCCAGACTAGCTCATAAGGAGAAATCATATCAAGAGGCCCTGAGACTGGAGATGCTCGGGCAGAGCCCAGTTGCTTCGATACCCAACTATTCCAGATCCAAGCACCACCGTTTGACTGCAACCGCCTGAGAGAACCTGAGCCAGACCCACTCATCTGCGTCCTTCCCAAATTTCTGACCCACATAAACTGTGAGAGATAATAAAATGGTTGTCATTGTTTTAAGTCACTGATATTTAGAAGATACCTGAACATATGGTGTTCTGGTGCTATAAAATCATTTTTTTCCAAAGTTAGCCAGTCGTCCTAATGCCATTTATGAAATAATTCAACTTTTCTTTGTTCATTGTAAAAGCCATGGTTACAATATTAAATGCTTTCATCTTCTTGGGTCTGTTTCTGGACTTTTTCCTCTAAATTATTAATCTGTGCCCCTACCCCTGCACCTTTTCTATGCTATTTTAAATATAGCTGTCTAATATATTTTAGTAGTGAGTAGGACTATTCCCACCCTGAATGGCCTTTTTCAAAAGCCTCTAGTCTGCTAGATGAATTTTAGAACCATTTTCAAGGTCTAATGATAAATAAATAACAAAACCACTGAAATTTTAATTGAACTTGTCTTAAATTGGTAGATTAGCTTGTTTCACAATATTAAGAAGTCCCAAGGAACTTGGTATATTTTCCAATTTATTTAAGTTTTCTTCCACATTATTCAGTAATTCTTGGGTTTGTTTATTCTCATAGTCCTAAACATTTTTTGGAATTATTCTCAAGCATTTTCTATTTCTGTTGCTAGTACTATTAGATTTTGTTGTCCTCCCCCCAAACACATACACATACATATTTTCTAACAAGCATATTGTAAAAGTATTGTCTGTTCATGACTACCTTACTAAAGTTTCTAAATAATCCCAACAGTTTTTCAGTTCATTCTCACAAATAAACTGGATTGATATTTCCAATTAGATAATCATACCTCCTGCAAACAATTATTATTTTGCTGCCTCCTTTCCAATGTTCCTTGCTCCTCATTTCATTTTCTTGTCTTGGTGCATTAGTTAAAGATTTCAGAGGAAAAAATTAATCAATAATTATACATTTTTAAATAAAAAAATAAAAGTTGTTAGATTTCTTTATGACTCTCTTAGAGACAATCCTATCTATTACTGTCTTTCACAATAAGAAAAGGCAACAAGAAGACCCCCATCAAAAATATCCAGTAACATTCCTTGGCAGAAGAGAAAGCAGATAAATAAAAATGAACCAGTTAGAGCCAACCTGATGTAGAACATGCCATGTGCATAAATAACTGCAGTATAAGACTCCATGTTAAATGTCATCAAAGAAGTTCAAGCAAAACACTATGAGAAGAAAGGAGAAATAACTTCTGACTAATGGAAATGGGGTGACCTTTGAGTGGGAGTTTGACGTATGGCTAAGATTCCAACCCATGAAGATAATACAGAAGATCAACAAAGGTGGAGAGAAACAAGTACTTGGGGAACAGTGAGTAGCCTGGTTTGGACAGAGTGGGAAATGATAGAAAAAACTGGAATAGCCTGGAGAGTGCAGGAATGCCAGGCTAACAACAAGCACAAGAGTAATTAACATGAAATGGACCCTTGTCATGTGCCAAGCATTGTCTCAAGAGCTTCCCCTGTATTAACCCTAAAACACAGCGACAAACTTAGACTATATGTTTTAGGCCATGGATGTCTATGTTAGCTTTTCAGCAGGAAAATGAGCAAAGCAAACTTTAAGAAGAATAACTTGATAACAACTTTCAGGACTGAAAAAGGGGAATCTGGAGGCTGCGGAGACATTTAAGAGGCTTGCTAAAAGATGCAATCCAAGTCATATTAGGCTTCCACTCTGTAGCCTCTAGCCTCATTTGGCACTTTCCCCACCACACATCCTTTTTCTAAACCATCCTAAAGGGCAAACATGTGGTGCCCTTTCAAACGCCCATGCCTTTTTACATCTCATTTATTATCTATGCCTGGAAGGCCCACTCCACAGTTATCCTTTCCTTTGTAAATCTTAACCTATTCCAAGCTTGGTTAGTTATTTCTTCATCTCTGCAAATGGTACTTTTCCCATACCCCAGTAAGTGTAGTTATATTTTAATTAAATGTTTAAAATCATTCTTGCCCACAAGTTATTTGTGGGAAGGACCTGCAAACTATTTATTGTTATATCCCCAGCATCAAGCACAACATCTCAGCAGGTCCCCAGTGAATGAATGTACAAAATCAATACCAAAATGGGCAAAAGGACCACAGACTATCAGTGAAGACCTGGGACTGAATCCCATGAATTTGTAGTGCACAAAACCAAAGTGGTTTTGTGATGCCCTTTAACAATGCTCAGTGTCCCAATAGCAGAGGACTAAAGATATGTTTTATTTTTGTCTACACCTCCTGCTAGCAATAGGCCTATCATGTGAGCCTCAGTGCTGGTCATGTGACCCAAGGTGGGTCAACCAGAGTACCTCACTCACAGTCCCAGCGATTGATTCAAGTGTGGGCAAGGAACATAATCCAGGCTGAGCCAGGTGAGATCCTTCCCTGAACATGAAGAATCAGTTTAGGAGTTTTATTACATTAGTACAGTTTTTACCAAAATGTAACCCTCCTCCCCAAAAATTTTTTTAAACAATTGCCATCTATTATTATCATCACATTTTAACAAGAAGAAATTAAGAAGGAGTAATCTCAGAACAAAAGGCCATTATCTATATTTAATTCATTTGACTTTATGAAGAATTCATTTCATTGTGATTGATTCTCTTACTTCTCTGCTGATAAAACTTAGGCTAGACTTGAACCAGTTCATGGAACCAGAACATTAGGGATTGTAGTGTGTTGAATAGTGGTTCTCAAAAAGATATGTTCAAGTCCTGGCCCATGGTACCTGTGGCTGTGGCCTTATTTGGAAAAAGAGTCTTTGCAGATATAATTACATTAAGGGGCTCAAAATGAGGGCCATCCTAGACCCAACAATGGAAGTCCTTATAAGAAAAAGGCAGAAGGAGATTTGAGACACAGAGACACAGATGGGAAGGCCATATGAAGGCAGAACCAGAGATTGGAGTTACGCACAGCCATAAGAAACACAAAGGACTGCCAGCAGCTACCAGAAGCTGGGAGCCAGGCATGCTACAGATTCTCCCTTAGAGTCTCTGGAAGGAACAAACCCTGCCGACACATTGATTTCAGATTTCTGGCTCCCAAAACTGTGAGAGAATAAATCCCTGTTATCTTGAACCCCCCAGTTAGTGGTAATTTGTTACGGCAGCTCTAGGAAACTAACACAGGGAATTATTCAAATTGGAGAGTGACAAAAAAATGGCATTATGAACATGTAAGAAAGGGGAAGAATCTGCAGGCTGAGAAATGACACTGTATTTGGTATTTTATTCTAGAAGAAGAGTATCAAAGTGATAGCACTCCTAACTCGTTTAGTTGAAAGCTGATAATTATATGCAGCTATAAAAGCTGTATGTTAATCAGACTTGTTTAACCAAACTTAACACCTGATCCAGAAACCACAGTGATAAAATTTTTCATTACTTGCTTTTAAAATCTCACTGACATAGAATGGCCATCATGAAAAAATCTACAAACAATAAATGCTGGAGAGGGTGTGGAGAAAAGGGAACCCTCTTGCACTGTTGGTGGGAATGTAAATTAATACAGCCACTATGGAGAACAGTATGAAGGTTCCTTGAAAAACTAAAAACAGAACTACCGTACGACCCAGCAATCCCCACTACTGGGCATATACCCTGAGAAAGCCATAATTCCAAAAGAGATATGTACTACAATGTTCATTGCAGCACTATTTACAATAGCCAGGACATGGAAGCAGCATAAGTGTCCATCGACAAATGAATGGATAAAGAAGATGTGGCACATATATACAATGGAATATTACTCAGCCATAAAAAGAAACAAAACTGAGTTATTTGTAGTGAGGTAGATGGACCTAGAGTCTGTCATACAGAGTGAAGTAAGTCAGAAAGAGAAAAACAAATACTGTATGCTAACACATATATATGGAATCTAAAAAAAAAAAAAGGGTTCTGAAGAACCTAGGGGCAGGACAGGAATAAAGACGCAGACATAGAGAATGGACTTGAGGACACGGGGAGAGGGAAGGGTAAGCTGGCACGAAGTGAGAGAGTGGCATGGACATATATACACTACCAAATGTAAAATAGATAGCTAGTGGGAAGCAGCCACATAGCACAGGGAGATCAGCTCGGTGCTCTGTGACCACCTAGAGGGGTGGGATAGGGAGGATGGGAGAGTGATGCAAGAGAGAGGAGATATGGGGATATATGTATATGTATAGCTGATTCACTTTGTTATACAGCAGAAACTAACACAATGTTGTAAAGCAATTATACTTCAATAAAGATGTTAAAAAAAAACTCACTGACATAAAATAATGATGATATAGAAAGTAACTTCACATTTTTTCCTAAACCTATCTTGCCTATAGCTTACATTGGTATCTTTATTTGAATAGATATATAATATAATTTCATTATTGACCTATGAATGAAAGTAAAATTCAGGGCTACTGATGTAGTAGACTACTCTTTTGGCCATTGTTAAATAATGAACTGAGCTATATCATGGTTCATAATCATATGCACATTCTTTGTTGTAGACAAAGGAAATTAAAACTCATTTTAAAGTTTACTTTAATAATATGCAGACAAATGAGTAATGAATATATTTGACTCTGGGTTTCTGCAAGATAAGTCCAATATTTGGTTCTAACAGTTTCCCATCAAACATAGTAAAAAAAAGTTGAGTTGTTCTGCAATCCGACATTTAAGCTTATGTTTTTAAATTTTTTTTATGCTTCTCATGTATCTGATTCATTATATTGTGCAACGAAAGCATCTCTCTCTCACTTAGCATACTGTTGAATCTGCAGAGATCTTGCTACTTTAAATGTATATGCACTTTTCTTCCAGCATAAAAATCAGCTGTTAAGTTGGACTGATGGAGCAGCAATTTCTGGCTTTTACAGAGATTAACAATGCTTATTTCCTCCTACAGAGACCATCTAACTGACATGCTGTACATTGGTGACCAAATAAGAGACTGACAGATGTAAGGAATTCTCATGTCCTGTCAGACATCCACTGGCTTTTTCCAAATACAGTAAATGATCTCTGGCTTTTTAAGAATCTGTAGAAGAATGCTACCATCCATTAATTACTAAAGGCACTAGGGAAAGTCCTTAACCAAGACGTGGATGGATAGTTATTTAGGAAACCAAAGGCTAGAAAGAGAGCTATTTAGCATTAATGAGGTTATAGAGTAATTTGATTCATTATGGCTACAGGCTGAAATTGAATGGAACAATCAAAGTGCATTACCAGGTCTGATTTCCTGAGTGGGAAATGGTAGAGATACTGTGTATATGACTACCTTCCCTACACCTTCATTTGAGTGCTTTTTTTTCAATGTTTTTTATCAGTAAATATTATCCTCTTCCTATTTCATTTTCTTAGGGTAGCAAAGCACACCAACAGACATGCCAAAAGAAATCATTTATGGTACATGTAATGAAATCAGAAAACTATAATTGCTCATCTGAATAATTCCCTTAATGCAATCTTACTTTAAAAAAAAATAATATTACCTTAAAATCTTTTCAACGAAAAAGTGCAAAAAACCCCCATCAAGTTAGGTTGCTGTTTATATTACATGGCCAATACCATTAAAATAAAATGTCAGAATTCAAGTTATGTAAATTTTTTCAGTTAAATTATTCATAATAGGAAATTCTCTCACCTTTCTGAAGTGAAATAAATACAGATTTAATTCATTAGATGACTAGACTGGTATAAAACCTTAGAGGAAATGCAAATGGTAATTGAAAATATAGAAATGACATTTGTTTTGGTGATACAACAAATCAATCAGCATAAATTGTCAAGCTTACAAAAATATCACGAAAATATATTCTGCATTGTCCATTAAAAGGTATGTTTATATTTAAAGCACATATTTCACAAGGGAATGAGAGAAGTAGGAATTGTGGGTTCAAGTTGATCTGAATGCCATGAACCTTATAGCACTATCATGTCCCTACCTCTCAGGAGAGACCCCCCTAATGAAGACAGAAGATGCGGCCTTTCTCCTGGCTTTTCTACCTGACAATTCTGTGACTTTAACTAAGCTGTGTGACCTTTCTGAGCATCAGTCCCCTCATCTGTATTAAATGGGGTTTAAACAGTGGACGTATAAAGTGCCAATCATGCCCCTACCACAAGGATTTTATAAGAATCAAATGAAGTAATGGGTTGAAAATGCTTGGTAAGTTATAAAACACTACAGAGCTGGCATGCCTTAGTAGCTACCCATGAGTCCCTGGCTGCCAGACTAGAGTCTCATAGAATCAAGTACAAAATCTACCCAAGCAGTCTTTCCTTGACTGTCCTTATTCACTGGATTTCTGGGAAGTAGGAAGCCTAGTGATATTTGAGTGCCAACTATCTAGTCTTTATATAGCCTAATTATATAGTTCCCCATGATAATTCAGAGAAACAAGTTTTGCTATTCACATTTTACAAATGAAGAAGGAGACTCATATTGACTAACTTGCCTAATTTCATTTAGTAATAACAGCAGAGATGAAACGCAAACCCAGCTACGTCTTGGGGCACTGCCCAAACTTTTTTCCACCTAAATCAGTAGCCCATCCAAATTTCTCCTTCTGGCTAAAGTGCAATTGGAGTGGAAGATTCAGAAGTGAAATATAAGCACAACCACAATCCTCTTCTGTGTTCAAAGTTTGCCACTTAGTTTCCAGATTGTCAGTCTCCAATCATTTCTGAGGCCCCCAGGGAATTCAGGTGTCACTGCCACCATCCAAATGAATTCCAGGGCACTGCTGGGCCACATGTACATTTCCACCTGTCCTTTTAAACTCTTGCTGAAGACACAAAACAAACCTGCCTCATGAGCCCAAATTATCTAAAACTTCATGGGCCCTGAGAATCTAGCTGAGCGATATCAGACTACACTACTGTCATAACAATTTGGTAAGAGCCTTGAAGATGGGCAAACAATTGTTGAATATCATGGCAGAAAGTGTGCAATGACTTTAGGAACCAGAGCTGGCTCTAACCCATGTGATTCCCGTTACTAGCTCTGTGACCTTAGGCAGTTACCAGACCTCTGTGAGCCTTATTTTTCTCCTATAAAGATTAAAATAGCACCTCAAAGTGTTAGGAGATCAGTGAGGTCACATCCCGGAAGCCCTAACATAAAGAAGGCACTCAACGCATGAGAATTTGGTGGGATGAAAAAGTCAAAAGACGTAAAAACTCTTGCTCCCTGAGATGTCTCCAAAGCTTTCAGAGATTCAGGACTATTGCCGCTGTGAATGAATAGCACAGGAGAATATGTATGAAGAAAGAAAAAAATAACTTGCTTCTTTTGCCAGGGGTAGGATGAAGATAAATTATCTGAGAGGACAAAAAGTATAGTTACATGATTTCTATCACAATTGAAACTTTATCTTACAGTGTCTATTTTTCTTTTCTTCAAGAAAATGCCAGTACACTCAGCATTGGTAAACATGTGTCATGGACTTGTTTGTTTGTTTGTTTTTATTGCTTTATATTGTAGTCATGGGATAATTTTGTTTAAAATGTTTTGTTAAAACCCAGTTCAATGTAAAACATTGAACCCTTTATCACAAAGTCACCAAAACCAAAACCTTTACTATTAAGTGAGGCAGCACTTTAAAACATCAAAAACATCTAGAAAACCAAATTCATGACCTCAGAAAAAACAATAATTGTTTTGAAAATTAAAATCCTTTTCCCCACTCCAGCCAGTAACTTACTCTTCTGACGTAAATGTGGTGTACAACGTAAGTAACCCAACGCAGGAATCACGCATCATTTTGCCTTGGTGCCAGCAAAATATCTCCAGTTGACAGTTATTAATTTCTAGTCAAATTATCCTGGAATAGGGTCAAAGAGAACTAATGGTTTTACTTTACACTGCAGGAAGTGTTGTGTTTCAGCATTCAGAAGGCAGTGCTCTCTAAAGAGAGCTACAGCAGAGATCAGGAGACCAGCATGCCCTCTCCAAAAAATATGAGATTATTAAGTGCATTAACCCTTCATTATTTCTCAGGCACTTTCCCACAAACTGTATTAAAATTATCAAGGTTGTTCATTTATTCTCCATCTGCATTGACCGCAGTGTATAAAGTTTTAAATTATTTAAAAATATAAATGTCTGGTTATAGATATGAGTGACCAAGGATTATAAAAGCTGTTATTGTTTTCATTCACTTTTCAATTTGCCCTTGATTTTGCAATTTTAGCATAGTAAATATGCATATAGAAGTAAAGAAGATCTAAACAGTATTAGTTATATAAAGATTTTTCTTTTCTGCCTCAGTTCCTAGTTAGGTGGTCCATATAATGTGGGTTATATCATGACAATATCAATTGTTTTCTTCAACTTATATGTAATTCTTTCAACTGGCTCTCAGGAATTTCAATAAATTCAGTTTAATGGTGACAGCCTCTGGACTTCTCAGTTCACCACTGCTGGTGTGGAACTTCTACTATATGAGATTGCTGGGGAGGGGGTGATTAAGGCCCCAGTATTCAAGGCCTGTCACACCTGGGATAGATTTTCTACCCTACGAATGGGGGCTGGATGGGGTAAGGGCGACCTGGTCCTCTCGGCAGTTGCCTGTCTGGAATAGAGCTGGGGTTGGTGGGGAAGGAGAGGTGAGAAATGCTGGCAGCCTGCCCCTCCGGGGACAAAATTGTACCCCCAGACTGGGAGCTGGGGAGAAAGGGAGCTCCCATCTCCTTAACCACACCTGCCCAGATTAGAGCACACCAAGTAGATTTTCATAACATGGGGGTGGTGATGGAGCAGGTTGTGGTTGAAATACCAGAGACTCTAGCTGTTCTTACCAAGATTTAGAAGATTTTCTTAAATGCATGCTTCTTCATTCGCTGTATACCCTCAGGATAATTCACAGAGACTTTAAATGACTGTTTTTTATAATTTTCACCAGTAAACTGTTGTTTAGGGTCCATTGATTTGCTTACCCTGCTATTCCCATGATAATGGTTTTTTTAAGTGTTACTGAAATTTCTATCAGTGTAAACTTTTAGGGCAAAAAGCATTATGAGCTCAGAAACATCCCCTTAGAAGATTTCAAAATTCTTGGTTTATAAGGAAAGAGTTGAAGAGAAGAAAAAAAAAAAAAAAGAGCCTAGAGGCAAAGGCCTAAGGATGCTGATGCCTTCAGGCAGGTACCAAAAGAACCTGAAGTCTTGAAGAATAACAAGGAGAGTTTCAGATTGTGCTGATAATATCTTCAGGAGAGTTACGATCGGAAGTTGTCCGGGGGTTGGGCTGCTCTCAGACCTGTTTCTGAGGTGGACCTTCAAGGTTCACTGGGTAGTGAATAGCAGCCAACAAGATTCTGTTTGCTTTCTTTCTTTTTTCAAACAGAAACCAAATTAAAACAAAATCCAAGACAACCCAGTTTAGTGACATATAACCTATAGACCTTGGTGCCTATCCTCTGCTTAGACCCTGGGGAAAGGCTAAGTTTTTAGAGAGAAGAAGAGTTGGGAGGTGAGGAGGGTGAAATGGAGAATAAGAGAGGAGGGTGCTGGACTGACAGGCAAAGCTGTCTCTGGAAGAAGTAAGGAGAGGGAGGGTTCCTGTTTCCATAGTATTCCTTTAAGTGGGAGGGGACAAATGCGCTGGCAGGGAGGTGGCACCAATGGATCAGTATCAATTATCTGGTCAGTCAGCTTCTAAGTTTTCACAGTTTCATTAATTTGGGAATAAAGCAGTACTCCCTTTGAAATTTTTTGCTCTACTTATATTATAGTGGGATTTAGGTATTGTATTAGTTTTCTAGGAGTGCCATAACAAAATACCAGACTGGATGGCTTAAACAACAGAAATGTATTTTCTCACAGCTCTGGAAGCTCGAAGTCTAAGATCAAGGTATTGGCAAGTTTAGTTTCACCTGAGGCCCCTTTCCTTGGCTTGTAGATGGCCACCTTCTTACTGTGTCCTCACTTGGTCTTTCCTTTGTGTGCAAGAAAACCTGATGTCTCTTCCTCTTCTTATAAGGATACTGGTCATATTGGATTAGGGCCCTACCCTTATGACCTCATTTAACCTTAATTGCCTTTTTAAAGGCCTTATCTCAAAATACATTCACTTTGGGGGTTAGGGCTTCAACATATTAATTTGGGGGGACACAATTCAGTTCATAATAGGTATTATGTATACAAATGTCAGGAAAAATTGTGAATGACTTCAAAATAATTTTTTAAAAAAGAAAGAAATTGGTGTTGGGCCTAGCTCAATTATTAGGGTTATCTCCACTTTTGGTTATGTTTGACTAGCCTGTTTAGAAAACTGATCATGATGAAAATGTGTCTTGCCCGTAGTCAGTGTGAATGAATCCTCTTCACACAAAGACAAAGAGATTTTGTCCAATAGAGAATGTAAATCTCTGTAAGTTAAACTCTTTTTTTAACCAGTTGTAACATCTTACTGGTTCCCTCATTAGTTAATGAGTTAAATAAAATCGTTGACACATGTTCATTTTATATTTGTATGAAGATCATGATTTTACCTTTTTAAAAATGTGATCCTCGAAAATATTGAGGATTATTTGGGCAGTATTATTGCTGCTGCCCTGATTTTTCTGTCCTTCATTGGTTTTCCTCCCTTTCCTAACTTTTTTTTCCTCTTCACCGAACTTAATCTCCGGGGTTAGAAATGGAAATAGGAGGCACATCTAACACTGATGATGAACAAGGAAATGATGGAGGCCCCCATCAGAATTCTGTCATGTTTCAGTTCGGAGCCATGTTACTGAGAAGAACATTACTAAAGCCTTTAACGTCATAGATCAATGGTACATACACACATCCATAAAATAGGTATGCTACTCTATCAGAAAAAAAATATATATATGTAATTTAAATTTATCTTCTAGAACTTAGAATCTTTGTGGTTCTAGATATTCCAAAGTTCATATCTAAATATTAAGATCAAGATTTTAAGTAGTTAAAATATTTTAATTAGCTGGGAAAAGTCCAGAAGCTAATTCCTTTGTGGTTATTATAAATTTCTTAACCAGTCTTAAATGATGTCATATTATTTTTATTCTTAAACCACAAAAATGTCTATGCCTTGGTCTTGGAACACTTTTCCTTGATTTCCTTAACCAACAATTCAGCTATCATAAGCATTCAAGCAACATGAAGGGTTTAATCAACACTTGCGTAAATGCATCAGAAAGCACTGGATAAGCAGAGAGAACTTTAAGCAAACATGTACTTTCTTATAAGCCACAATTTGTTGGAAAGTAGGATAGTTCCAGAATACAGTGTAAAGGAATTTTAACCTTAGGTGACACACTTGCCAACATCTCTGACCGAGGTGAATCTGTACTCAATGTATCTTAACATAACAAATATGTTTGCCACTATCTTAATGTAGCAGGAATCTTTACAAAGGGAAGTCAGAGACACAAAGTGAATAACCTCATACATTAGATTATCCAAAGTCATCTTTACTCTTTTCCAATAGTAAAAACAAATTAATTTGCTTTCTTGCCTTGGCATTTATGACTGCTTATTTAATCACATAAATTTAGACTTCCTGTGAGAGAATTTGAAACCACATTGTGAACATGACTTTCACATAAGGCTTGTTCCTTTTTCCTGAATTAGAAAGTAAAATTTTGAAAATCCAGTGCTTGTATTAGACCCTAGGCAAAATCAGTATAGCTCTGCCATCTCCCGTTAAGTTGCTTCAGGACTCTAGGGAGCCATGTCACCATCTGGACTGGAGTGCATATGGTCAGAAGAAGGCCTGGGAGAATGTTCTCAAAAAGAGCCCAGCTGGCTGAGCAACCACCTGTTACCGAGATGAGCAAGGGCACAATATATCGTACTCATCATAATCCATCTGTTTCTAGTCTCCAAATATCCGACCCTGTCATGGCAGGGTACCACTGACAACAGGAGACGACTGACTCAGAGAGGCCAAGACTACAAGTCCAGCTAAGCAGAAGATGTCTAGAAGATACCCATGATGAGAAATAGACAAGGGGGCTGATTTGGAAAGGTCAAGGGAGACAGAGGTAGCAGGCTTGGAGAAGCAGAAAGGCAGGAGCCCAGGAGCTCAGATAATTCAGAGAAGCCATAAGAGCAGCCCTGGTGAGCTGGGTTGGGGATTTAGATCCTGGGCAGAATGGGTTGTTTTAATGGCCTGCTGAACACAAGTATTTCTGAGAGACATGGATTGTGGCCTCAAAACAGATACGTATAGATTAATTTAACTCCTGATTGAGACAAAGATATAGAATCTAGAATTCATTCATAGCCTCAATGGCAAATAATAATAATAATTAATAATGGCCAATACTTACATAACACTTAACAAGTACTTTGCGTATATTAACTAATGCAGTCCTCAACATAACCCTGTGAGGTAGATACTATGATTATTCCCAATTTGAAGGTGAGACAAATTAGGTGCAGAGGATTTTGGTGACTTGCCCCAAGTCACATAAGTGGTAGAGCTGCACATGAAACCCAGCCTCTGTTCTCCTCACCACTGCTGTGTGCCCCTTTCATTTCCTTTCACCTTCCAAGAAACTGCAATGGCTGAGCTCGTCTCTTCTTATTTTCTTATTTTATACCCCCCTTTCCCTATTTAACCTCTTTCACTCTGATTTCCCCTTTCTCTAATATCATGAATATCAGGTTGGATATTCATGGCGGAACCAGAGCAAATGACTGCAATTATACAGAGCATGCCCTCTTCCTCCTCCTCCCAACCCACTTGCTTAAGTTGAAATGAGGAAAGACTCTTGTTTTTTTGGCTGGAGAGGTTTGGCCTTTGAGTGCCAGAACTGCATGAAGGACATGAGGACTGTGTGTGTGTGTGTGTGTGTGTGTGTGTGTGTGTGTGTGTGTGTGTGTGTGTAAAGGGCAGGGGTAGGATTTAGAAGGTGGAGACTGGAGAATAGCTGAAGGTTGAAGGTGGAGCTGGAGGGGGCTGTGTTGAGGAGGAACTCCTTGAGACTGTGACTTATACAGGCTGAGCGGAGCCCAAGTGATAAAATGTGGAACAGTTGGGGAAAGGGCAACAGAAGGGACTGAGACATTCAGCACAGCACCGGCAAGTGACAGTGGTGAGATGCTTCCCCGGGTGACTCACAGGCAGCAGACAGCAAAGAGACACCAGCAGATTAATGATCTTGCTCTTCAGATCTCCTGAGAACTTTCCCAGAGATGCCTAGAAATCAACAGGGGCGATTTTCAATGGGAGCAGGAAAAAGTTGTGACCCCACAGCTGTGCAGGTGAGCACCACCAAGCAGCAAGGTGCAGATATTCATGTTAATGTGACCTCACTGCTTGTGGAGAATGGAAGGCCCGGAGTGACATCCTAGCTGGCTGGATACTCAGGAACAGAGAAGGGCAAGAGCGATGCGATATACACCAGCCCCTTCAGTCATGTTGCACACAGCTACCAACCTATTCTACTAATAAAGGGGAACACAAACATTGTGCTGGAATAGCTTAAAATCTATAAAGGCCTTTTCTGTTGGGGTTTTATTTTTGTAATCACTTTTATAAATATTGAATTTTAACCATATGTTAAAGTGGCTCTCCTTTTTGTTATGGAATTTTGTCTCACAATGTACAAATCTTTGTGCATTTCTGCCACTAATACCGACACTTGGTACTTGAGCTTGTCCCTCTAGATGTGGTTCCATTCAAGCCCTAAGAAATTTAACTCTGACCTTTTAACTATCTCACTGCACTTGTGCTTTGTTCTCCTAAAGTCAGATTCCGCGGACCAGGTGACATTACGGGTAAAAAACAGAATAAGCACTTTTGATCTAAGCTAATATGACTGGACCATATGTAATAGCCATGCTGTTCTTCTATTTTCTATTTTGTACATATCTTTTTCAGTCATCAGCTGTAGCAGGCAATCTTAGGGGGGAAACAGCCTTTAAACAATTCTCAAAAGGATGAAGTATGAGCAGATGTCCAAGAGGAAGATAAAATAACATTGCAAGTAAAATGTAAAGATTTATTGACACACTTTAGCAAGCTGTAATAGAAAATGTTGAGGACTTTAGAGTACAACACTAAAAGAGAAAAGGTAAAAAGTCTTCTTTTCATCCCACTGTGTTCAATAAATCATGTAGTTCCAGTTGCTTTCAAGAAGGTTATTCACTTACTATGAGTTGCCATTAGTTAGTAGGTCCAATTTTTCATATGCAAAATACTTTCTCCCACATACATTGTTATATATAGGTATACACATTACATATAAGGAAGCATTTAGGCATTAATTTATAGTATATAATATTATCTTAAAGCTATTACTTTATTATTATGATATAATTATGTTTATTTCTTTTAAAAATCTTTATTTTGGAATAGTAATAGAATAGCTCCACCAACAAGTCAATCAAATTCCATGGGAAAAGGAATAATATTGAAACATAGTCCATGTTCCTCTACTTTAAAAAATAAAGGATATGGCTGCTGTTAAAAAGATAAACCCTTTCTATATATGCTAGCAGAGGTATAATTAATAAGATGTATAATATTATTTCTTTGCCAATAGGAATTAAGTTAGTAAGTATGCATTGAGCATCTACAGCAAGGCACCATGAGGTTACTGTTAGCAGGCAGTGCTTACTCTATGGTTAGGGAAGCAAGAAACATGTAAACAACTAACTAAAGTGCAAGACAGAATTAAACAATCATCAGTGCTTTGGCACCATGAGATATCACCTCACACCCATTAGGATGAACACTATTTCAAATAAACCAGAAAATAATAAATGTTGGTGAGGATGTGGAGAAATTAGACCTTATAAAAACCCTTATACACTTGGTAGGATTGTAAAATGATACAACCACTATGGAAAGAAACAGCATGGAGGCTCCTAAAAAATTAAAAATAGAACAAGCATATGATCCAGCAATCCCACTCTTGGGTATTTATCCAAAAGAAGATAAAACAGAATCTCAAAGAGATATTGGCACACCCGTGTTCACTGCAGCATTATTCACAATAGCCAAGATGTGGAAGCAACCTAAATGTCCACCAAAGAATGAATGGATAAAGAAAATGTGATCCACAATGTATATTACTCACCCTTATAAAAGAAGGAAGTACTGTCATATGCTACAAGATGAATGAACTTTGAGGACAGGAAGCTAAGTGAAATAAGCCAATCACATAAAGAAAAACACTCCATGATTCTACTTGTATGAAGTATCTAAAGTAATCAAACTCATAGAAACAGAAGGTAGAATGGTGGTTGCCAGGGATTGGGGGGAGGGGGAAATGAGGAGATGTTGTTCAGTGGGTATAGAAATTCAATCATGCAAGATAAAAAATTCTAGAGATCTTTGTACAACAATGGTAACTTTATGTTATGTTTTTTACCGCAGTTAAAAAGACTTCTAAAAAAAAAAAAATAATAATCAGTGCTTTAGTTGCATAAAGTAAGGAGTAATTTCACAGCTTCAGAGTGGAGGCAGCATTTGACATGAGTTTTGAAGAATAAGTAAAATTTTGGTGTACTAGAATGTATGGAAATGCATTAACAAAGACCCAGATGAGGGAATGTTATTTGAAAAGACAATCAGGGGCTTCCCTGGGGCTTCCCTGGTGGCGCAGTGGTTGAGAATCTGCCTGCCAGTGCGGGGGACATGGGTTCGAGCCCTGGTCTGGGAGGATCCCGCGTGCCGCGGAGCGGCTGGGCCCGTGAGCCACAATTGCTGGGCCTGCGCGTCTGGGGCCTGTGCTCCGCGACAGGAGAGGCCGCGATAGTGAGAGGCCCGCGCACCGTGATGAGGAGTGGCCCCCGCTTGCCGCAGCTGGAGAAGGCCCTCGCGCAGAAAGGAAGACCCAACACAGCCATAAAATTAAAAATTAATTAATTAATTAATTAAAAAAAAGACAATCAGCATCACTGATCATCAGGGAAATGCCAGTCAAAATCAATAATGAGATATCATCACCTCACACCTGTTAGTATGGCTGTTTTCAAATAAACAAGAGATAACAAATGTTGGCAAGGATGTGAAGAAAAGGAAACCCTTATAAACACTGTGGGTGGAAATGTTATTTGGTATAGCCATTATGGAAAACAGTAAGGTGCTTCCTCAAAAAATTAAAAATTCAACTACAATATTATCTAGCAAACCCATTCCTGGGTATATATCTGGAAAGACTTGAAATCAGCAACTCAAAGACATATCTGCACCACCCTCATGTTCATTTCAGTGTTATTCCCAATAGTCAAGATATAGAAACAATCTAAGTGTCCTTCAAAGGATGAATGGATAAAGAAAATGAAGCATATATCTATTATATATATATAATAATATTCCATTGTGTATATATACATATGTATATATATACATACATACATCCATAAAAGAGAAGGAAGTCCTGCCATTTGCGACAACATAGATGAAACTGAAGAGCATTATGCTAAGTGAAATAAGCCAAATAAAGAAATACAAATTTACTGTATGGTATCAATTCTGTGTAGAATCTAAAATAAATAAATAAATACGGCCAATTTCAGAGAAACAGAGGACAGAATTGTGATTGCCGGTAGCTAGGGGGAGGAGAAAATGGGGTGATAGTGATCAAAGAGCACAAATTTTCAGTTTTAAGAAGAATAAGTTCTGAGGATCTAATGTACAGCATGATGACTATGGTTAACAATACAGTATTATATACTTGAAAATTTCTGAGAATAGATCTTAAGCATTCTCACTACACACACAAAAAAGAGTTAACTATGTAAGGTGAGTGTGTTAATTATCTTGATCTTGGTAATGTTTCCACAATGGATATATATGTACATCAAATAACCACATTGTACACTTTAAACATATACAATTATATTTGTCAAAAATTGTTTAATAAAATATATTTTTAAAAATCAATTAAAAAATTTAAAATCATACTAAACCAGTTTGGGATCTGACACGCAAGCAAGGAGAAAAGAATGCATCTGGCCTGTGTGTTGTGGAGATTACTGAGATAATCTTGTAAACCCAGGGCACTCCAAGCATTGTAAGCTCAGTTCAAGGGTAGTCTAGAAAAACTGCACCCACCAGCACAGGGAGATAGTGATGGAACTTGACTCTTACTGAGCTCTAAGCAGGTGAACAACCAAAAAAGTTCTTCTGAGAAATCAAAACAATAGGCTTGTGTAGTATGTGGTATCCAGAAGCCCAAAGCCAAGAAACTAACATAAAATGAGCTTCAGACTTTTGATATTTCTGGGGCCCCTCAGAGAATCACGTGCTTTACAGGTACTCTCCCACAATCTGCACCATGGAGTCTTTCTCTCTTGCTTTAAGCAAACAACAAATATTTATAAAAATTTACCATGCACTAGGCCACAAGGGAAATCTCAACACAAAATAATGATTGGATATCTTTATCCAGACCACCTTCTCTAACTAAAATGCAATAAAATTAGAAATGACTAACAAAATTTAATTCCAAAAGACTCGTATACTTGAAATATTTGAAATAAACTTGTATACAATTCATGGATCAAAAATAATTCATAAAGGATCCTAGAAAATATTTAGAAGAGAAAATAATGAATCATTACTTAACATTTATGAATTTAGCTATAGTAGTATTTATAGGAAAAATTAGAGTCTTAAATATGTATTAAATAAAGGAGAAAGTTTTGAATTAAATTAGCAGAAGTAGTAAATAAAAAGTTCTATTTTGGACTTGTTAAGTTTGAGATAAGTATGCAATGTCTAGGTAGAGATGCCAAATAGCGAATTAAGTATAGAAGTCTAGAGCTTAAGGAAGTGTTCAAGTCTCAGGAGATAAATGTGGCAATCTTCTCCATAAAGATGCTATTTGAAGTCAAGGCAATGGGTGAGGTTACCCAGAGGAGGAGTCTATATAAAAAAGGAAGGCAAGGACAGAGCCTTGGAGTGCTTCAATATTTAGAAGAAAAGAAGATGAGAAGCCATTAAAGGAGACTGAAAAGAAGCAGACAATGAAGGAGAAAGAAAACCAGGGTAGTGTACTGAAAAGGAAGGCAAGAAAAAAAAGTGTTTCAAGAACGAGGAATTAATCAACTGACTCAAATGCTCCTAAGAGAGAACATGAGACGGATGTAGAGAATTAACCACTGAATTTGGTAAGATGGAAGTTGTTGATTCAGAGGACTGTGGGGAGGGGAAAGCTTGAATTCACCACTCAAATAAGGAGGTTAGCTTTGCTTAAGAGTAAGGCTCTAGTTCCACCTGATTGGAGATAGACAAGGACAGGTAAAGATACAGGTAAAGTCGTAATTAAAAAAGAGTTAAATAGAAGATATAAATTGAAGCTAAGTTAAAGGGGGTAGATTGTAAGAGATATTTAGAAGGGAAGTGGTATATTCAGAACAGCATGTTATGTTGGCTCTGCCTGAAACAGGACTGGAGATAGAGCAGTAGTCCAAGCAAGAGATGGCAAATAGTCAGGGTTCCAACAGGAAGTGGATGTCATGCTCACATTAAGACAATTCTAGGGGGGTTTATTCAAGAAGAAATTCATTTTTACCCTCTGAGTGGGAATAGCAGAAATCTGAAACTAGAAGCAGTGAAGCTAAAATGAACCTCCCCATTAGACTCAAAAGAAGATGGGATGGATGGAGTACCAAAATCCAAAAAGAGAGCTGGGGAAAGCAGATTGCCTTGGAAGATCCACTTCCCACAGGAGAGACAGAGAAATATTATATGACTTCTTAAACCACATCAATTATGCTTATAAGAACAAAAACTAATTATAAGAAGTTTTGTTGACAGCTTACACGTGCTAGGGACTGTACTAAGTTTACATCATTTAAATGTCTCAGCAACTCTATGATGTAGATGCTCCCTGAGGCAACCAAGGGAGTAAATACCATGACCCTACTCTTCTTCCCTCAGAACTTCTGTCAACATTCCCACTGGCCGTATCCAACAGTCAGAGGACAAGGCAAAACACCAATAGAAAAAGGAGAGTCGTAGAACCTGGGCACATCCAAGACCTAGGTCTACCACAGAGATGGATGCAAATTACACTCCAAATCTGGTCCAGCAACCATCATAATTAATTGGCTTCCCATATAGGTTGCTTGCAGAAAGAGGCAGCACTGTTGAGGCCAATGCAAATATCTGCTCCACTTAGCATTTTATATTCTCACTCAAAATTAATAAGACAGTGTTCTGGAGTTATTAAAAATGGAAACTTTATGAACTGTTGGTTATTTCTTAGTGAAAATTCATAATAGCTTGCACAGTTTTATGACTCTAACATTACAAATGATACACGGTATCTGTGATATAAGCAAAGACAAGGACCAGAGGAAATTTTACTTAGTTGTCGACATTTTACAAAACAGAAGCTGTGGCAACACCAGGGCAAGGTTGCCGTATGGCAGCAATCAGCTGGAGCTGAGCAGCTGCTTCTCCCTTTACTGGGGGATGCTGATCCCAGCTTGTTCCATCCTAGCACACTGCACTCCACTAGGTTAACTACCCCATTCCTACAAGTACTTGAGGTGGTCCCTGTTGTAATCCATCTGAAATTCATCTCAGAAGGCCTGGAGCCTAGAGAGGTCCCAGAGTGATCCCTTGTGTTTTAATTCACGGAATTAACTAGGAGCTCAACAGCTTAAACTGGAGGAGAAACTAACATCAAAAACAGCCCAAGGGACTTCCTTGGTGGCGCAGTGGTTAAGAATCCGCCTGCCAACGCAGGGGACACAGGTTTAAGCCCTGGTCCAGGAAGATCCCACATGCCGCGGAGCAACTAAGCCCGTGCGCCACAACTACTGAGCTTGCGGTCTAGAGCCCACAAGCCACAACTACTGAGCCCACATGCCACAACTACTGAAGCCCATGCGCCTAGAGCCTGTGCTCCACAACAAGAGAAGCCACTGCAATGAGAAGCCCGAGCACCACAACGAAGAGAGTAGCCCTCCGCTCGCTGCAACTAGAGAAAGCCCGCGCACAGTGACAAGACCCAACACAGCCAAAAATAAAATTAATTAATTAATTTTAAAAAACAGCCCGAAATATAGACCTCTCTTTATTCCACTTTTTTACTTCATTTTTTTTATCTTTCTCTGCTCCCCTAAAATTGTTTTCTAAAAACATTTATTGTTAAGTACCAAGCTCCTGGATTTGGATTTTACAACTATTTTTGTTGTTGTTTACAGCTGTAGCATTTTATTTTTCTCCCTTAATTATTTCCATTTCACGGACTAAGATTCCTTAATCTTTATGAGACCTTCACAATCTGGACCCTGCTTACTACTCCCACTGCATCTCTTTCTATTCTTCCATAGTTCCATTCTCACATTGATCTCCTCCACATTAAGAGACAGAGAGACAGAGGCAGAGACAGAGAATCTCCAGGAATACTAAACTAATGTAGTTAATGGCATATAAATAGGAAGTCTTCCTTTATCACTGTCCTACATCAAACTCCCTGTTAATATTCTGTATAGCTCACAGCCACTCCCAATGCTTCCCACACCCACAAGGTTGGGTTACGTGCTGCCCTTGTGCGCTCAAAAATAGCCTATACAGTTAGCCCCTACCTGTATTATAGGCATTTGTTTATTTTTCTGTCTTCTCCACTAAACAGCCAGACCCTTGCAAGCCTGATAAGCCACACAGAGACTGAATTAATCAATACCTAAAGCTTAATTTGGGCTGTCAATTCGGACAACTGCATCTTCACAGTGTACTAGGTGTTAATAACACAACCTGGACCCTAAAAGTGATTTCTCCATTTTATGTCCTTTTCATTCCCTGCACTTCCCAATCCCATCCCCAAAGTGAACTTTCTAACTATCATCTTAATTCTTTTATCCCAGTAGTCAATACTCTCCACTTAGGCTCAGGGAATAAATTTTTTTATTTCATAATAAATGATATAAACCCTTATCACAATTGACACTTCTGTAGGAAATGTAACTCAAAATGAGATGCCTATATTCTCAGGCAGCAGGTATTTGTTCTAGCCCACATCTGTGGGCTGCTCCCTCAATGGAGCCCTCTCATGTCAGAGTTCAAGCCCCTTAAACACACTGGGGTTGCAACAACTACTTTCCAGTCTTCCCTCCTCACTTTTTCTTCTACCTCACTTTGCCTCTCCTCAACACATACACAAATCCACAAGCAATCTTTACTACACAAACCCGTTTGGCTTTCAATTACAAGAGATGTCAGCTTAATGGATTAGGGATGACATTGTTCCTATTCCATTCAAGGAACACAGTCAATATGAAATACATCTTCATCCATCAATACACTAGAGATCAGAGGGCTTCTCAGGTCACTCTGCTATTCACCTGGAATACCTTGGATTTCAGTAAAACTACTCAGTGGCACCCTCTATTTAGATGAGAGACGAACACCCCTCCTCACCAAAAAAGATATATGCAGACAAACACTAAAAGGACTATAAGGAGTTCAAGCTTAGACCACCGTAGTGACTCCTTAACATTTATAGACGTTTGTGGGCAACGGCATCCAAGACCTTGCACAATCTAGCCCCAATCCATATCATATTCTTACCCCCCATGTGGTCTTTTCTTTGTCCCTCCAACAAGCCACCACTACTTGGCACACATGGTTTCCACACAGTTTTGCCAACAGGCCCCACCCAGGTATCATCTGGCTGAGAACTCTCCTCCCAGCCACTGGCACTCAACCCTTCCCCTCTCATTTGACTTCCAAATGCACTTAATATCACAGAAAGTCAGAGCTGAGAGCAGCTTGACCTTCCTCTGGTGTCCAATGGCTTTTTTAGCTATTTTTTAAAGCATTGGCATACCTCCCATGACCATTTTTACATGAAATCGTATGTGGGAACCTATTACTCTAAAAACCATATGGGACTGGAGTCCCTTTGGTCAAAGGCAGGGAATGGGGCCTGAGGCAACCCCACACACTCATCTCTACAGAACATATTTGGAAAATACCTGATCCAGTCCAATCTCTTCATTTTATAAATTAGGAGAGAAGTAAGGCTCACAGATATTCAGAACTTACCCAAAGCCACATACCTAATTCAGGCAGAGACAGAGCTTTCTAGCGAGGTGTCCTAGCTCAGATCCCAGTACCCCCACAATACTGAAGTTCAGGATCACATGCTGACATTATAATTCACTGTGGATGGATGATTTCCACACACTGAATTATGAGTTGAAATGGCAGGCTGCCTCTGGTTATACAACCTCTAACTTGCAAGCCTTCATCATGCAACAAATATATATTGAGTGTTTCCTGTGTGCCGAGAATTGTGTGAGGCACTAAGGATTTAGAGGTGGATAACACAGCATGATCCCTGACCTCATAGAGCATGAGATCTATGAGATCATGAGAGAGAACACAGGAAGTTAGAGAAGAAGGAATGAGCAGACCACACTGGGTTTGCAGAACACGGTAAACATTTTGGATTTTACCTTAAATGCAGTAAAAAGCCATTGGAAAGTTTTAAGAAAGGTGGTGACACCTGTTCACTCATTCAATAAATTTAATTTTCATCTACTATGTGCCAAACACTGCTGTGGAACAGGAGGTACAGTCATAAACAATCACACAATTCTTTGCCCTCATGGGACTACCCCATGGAAGGACCAGTCACCCAATCAGTAAATAAGTGAAGCACAGCAATATGTGGATGGTGATGGGTGTTAATGGAGACAAGACAGGAAAAGGGTAGGGTGTGCCAGTGTGGGCTGCCATCTTAAACTAGGTGGTGTAATGGTTAATTTTATGTGTCAACTTAACTGAGACATGGACTGCCCAGACACTGGGTCAAATATTATTCTGAGTATGTCTATATGCGGGTGACATTAACATTTGAATATGTAGACTGAATTAAGCAGATTGCCCTTCCTAATACAGGTGGGCCTCATTCAATCAGTTGAAGAACTGAATAGAATAATAAAGTCTGAGTAAGAGAAAACTTCACCTGCCTAAAGTCCAGCTTTGCTTGAGCTAGGACACTGATCTTCTCCTGCCTTTGAGTTGAAACATAGACCATCTCCTGGTTCTCAGATCTTGTGACTCAGACTGGAACTACACAACCAGCTATCCTGGGTCTCCAGCTTGCCAAGTGCAGGTCTTGGGACTTCTCAACCTCCATAGTCATGTGAGCCAATTCCTTATAATAAATATCTCTCTCCCTCTGTCTCTTGTAGAAATGTATATATATATATATATATATATATATATATGTGTGTGTGTGTATATATATGTCCTATGTGTACATATATATATATATATATATATATATATATATATATATATCCTATGTGTGTGTGTGTATATATATATATATATATATCCTGTGTGTATATATATATCCTACATGTATATACACATATAAATGTGTGTGTATATATATATCCTACATGTATATACACATATAAATATGTGTGTGTGCATATATATATATATATATCCTATGGGTTCTGTTTCTCTGGAGAATCCTAATACAAGTGAAATAGGAAGACCTCACTGTGATGTGATATTTAAGCAGAGATTTGGAAGAAATGAGGAAACAAGACATGACTGTTTGTAGGGGAATCTAAGAAGAAATTGCCAGTGAGGTAGGAGAAAAACTGGAAATTGTGATTCCCAGAAGCCTACTGAAGAGACTGTTTCAAGGAGTAAGGAATAATCAGTTGTGCCAAATTCTGGCTATAGCTCAGTTAAGATGAGGGCTAAGAATTGACTGTTGAGTTCTTCAATGTGGAGGTCACTGCCAAACTTTAATAAAAATAGTTTCAGTAAGGTAATGGTGGGTATTGGCCTGATTGGAAGGCATTCAGAGAGAATGGGAGAATTGGAGGAACTGAGTATAAATTACCATGGAGAGGAAGTTTTCTGTAAATGAGAGCAAAGATATGGGACAATAGAAAGAGGGGGCTTTGGGTAGATATTCTCATAAGAATGACACAATGGGAAGGGTAAAGTGATGATGCTGGAGAAAGAAGGGAGAATATCTGGGGTATTTTATTTAGTAAGTGAAAGGAGATAGCATCTCACCCACAAGCGGAGGGTTGGCTTTGGATAGGATATAAAGTGTTCATCCAAAAAATAGGAGGAAAAGGAGATTGGAGTGACACAGATACTGGTAGGTGGATAGATGTAGTTGTGGGAGCCTATGGATATAACCAAAGTTAGGTTTTAAAAGTTAATTCTGGGCCACAAGACCTTCAAGATGGAGGAGGAGTAAGATGTGGAGATCACCTTCCTCCCCAAAAATACATCAAAAATCCATCTACATGTGGAACAACTCCTACAGAACACCTACTGAATGCTGGCAGAAGAACTCAAACTTCCCAAAAGGCAAGAAAATCCCCAAGTACCTGGGGTCTTAGTGCTCCAGCCTGCTGTCAGGCCTGAGCCTCTAAGGTGGGAGAGCCAAGTTCAGGACATTGGACCACCAGAGACCTCCCGGGTCCATGTAATATCAATCAGCGAGAGTTCTCCCAGAGATCTCCATCTCAACACTAAGACCCAGCTCCACCAAATGGCCAGCAAGCTCCAGTGCTGGACACCCCATGCCAAACAACTAGCAAGACAGGATCACAAACCCACGCATTAGCAGAGAGGCTGCCTAAAATCACAATAAGTTCACAGACACCTCAAAACACACCACCAGATACAGCCCTGCCCACAAGAAAGACAAGATCCAGCCCCACCAACCAGAACACAGGCACCAGTGCCTTCCACCAGGAAGCCTACACAATCCACTGAACCAACCTTAGCCACTGGGGGCAGACACCAAAAACAATGGGAACTACGACCGTGTAGCCTATGAAAAGGAGACCCCAAACACAGTAAGATAAATGAAATGAGAAGACAGAGAAATATACAGCAGGTGATGGAGCAAGGTAAAAACCCACCAGACCAAACAAATGAAGAGGAAATAGGCAGCCTACCTGAAGAAGAATTCAGAGTAATGATAGTAAAGATGATCTAAAACCTTGCAAATAGAATGGAGAAAATACAAGAAACGTTTAACAAGGACTTAGAAGAACTACAGAGCAAACAAACAGTGATGAACAACACAATAAGTGAAATTAAAAATTCTCTAGAAGGAATCAATAGCAGAAAAACTGAGGCATAAGAACGGATAAGTGACCTGGAAGACAAAGAAGTGGAAATAACTACCGCAGAGCAGAATAAAGAAAAAGAATAAAAAGAATTAAGGACAGTCTCAGAGACCTCTGGGACAACATTAAACACACCAAAATTCGAATTATAGGGGTCCCAGAAGAAGAAGAGAAAAAGAAAGGGTCTGAGAAAATATTTGAAGAGATTATAGTTGAAAACTTCCCTAATATGGGAAAGGAAATAGTCAATCAAGTCCAGGAAGCGCAAAGAGTCCCATACAAGATAAATCTGAGGAGAAACACGCCAAGACACATATTAATCAAACTATCAAAAATTAACTACAAAGAAAAAATATTAAAAGCAGCAAAGGAAAAGCAACAAATAACATACAAGGGAATCCCCATAAGGTTAACATCTGATCTTTCAGCATAAACTCTGCAAGCCAGAAGGGAGTAGCAGGACATATTTAAAGTGATGAAAAGAAAAAACCTACAACCAAGATTACTCTACCCAGCAAGGATCTGATTCAGATTTCATGGAGAAATTAAAACCTTTACAGACAAGGAAAAGTTAAAAGAATTCACCACCACCAAACCAGCTTTGCAACAAATGCTAAAGGAACTTCTCTAGGCAGGAAACACAAGAGAAGGAAAAGACCTACAATAACAAACCCAAAACAATGAAGAAAATGGTTATAGGAACATACATATCGATAATTACCTTAAATGTAAATGGATTCAATGCTCCCACCAAAAGACATAGACAGGCTGAATGGATACAAAAACAAGACCCATATATATGCTGTCTACAAGAGACCCACTTCAGACCTAGAGACATATACAGACTGAAAGTGAGGGGATGGAAAAAGATATTCCATGCAAATGGAAATCAAAAGACAGCTGGAGTAGCAATTCTCACATCAGACAAAATAGACTTTAAAATAAAAACTATTACAAGAGACAAAGAAGGACATTACATAATGCTCAAGGGATCAATCCAAGAAGAAGATATAACAATTGTAAATATTCATGCACCCAACATAGGAGCACCTCAATACATAAGGTAAATGCTAACAGCCATAAAAGGGGAAATCGACAGGAACACAATCATAGTAGGGGATTTTAACACCCCACTTTCACCAATGGACAGATCACCCAAAATGAAAGTAAATAAGGAAACACAAGCTTTAAATGACACATTAAACAAGATGGACTTAACTGATATTTATAGGACATTCCATCCAAAAACAACAGAATACACTTTCTTCTCAAGTGCTCATGGAACATTCTCCATGATAGATCATATCTTGGGTCACGAAACAAGGCTTGGTAAATTTAAGAAAATTGAAATCGTATCAAGTACCTTTTCTGACCACAAGACTATGAGACTAGATATCAATTACAGGAAAAAGTTGTAAAAAACACAAACACATGGAGGCTAAAAAATCTGCTACTAAATAACCAAGAGATCACTAAGGAAATCAAAATAAACCTCAAAACAAATGACAAAGAAAACACGACAAACCAAAGCCTATGGGATGCAGCCAAAGCAGCTCTAAGAGGGAAGTTTACAGCAATACAATCCTACCTCAAGAAACAAGAAACATCTCAAATAAAAAACCTAACCTTACACCTAAAGCAACTGGAGAAAGAAGCACAAAAAAACCCAAAGTTGGCAGAAGGATAGATATCATAAAGATCAGATCAGAAATAAATGAAAAAGAAATGAAGAAATCAACACCAAAGATCAATAAAACTAAAAGCTGGTTCCTTGAGAAGATAAACAAAATTGATAAACCACTAGCCAGACTCATCAAGAAAAAAAGGGAGAAGACTCAAATCAATAGAATTAGAAATGAAAAAGGAGAAGTAACAACTGAAACGGCAGAAATACAAAGGATCATGAGAGATTACTACAAGCAACTATACGCCAATAAATGGACTACTTGGAAGAAATGGACAAATTCTTAGAAAAGCACAACCTTCCGAGACTGAACCAGGAAGAAATAGAAAATATAAACAGACCAATCACAAGCACTGAAATTGAAACTGTGATTAAAAATCTTCCAACAAACAAAAGCCCAGGACCAGATGGCTTCACAGGCAAATTCTATCAAACATTCAGAGAAGAGCTAACACTTATCCTTCTCAAACTCTTCCAAAATATAGCAGAGGGAGGAACACTCCCAGACTCATTCTGTGAGGCCACCATCTCCCTGATACCAAAACCAGACAAAGATGTCACAAAAAAAGAAAACGACAGACCAGTATCACTGGTGAACATAGATGCAAAAATCCTCAACAAAATATTAGCAAACAGAATCCAACAGCACATTAAAAGGATCATACACCATGATCAAGTGGGGTTTATCCCAGGAATGCCAGGATCTTCAATATACGCAAATCAATCAATGTGATCAACCATATTAACAAACTGAAGGAGAAAAACCATATGATAATCTCAGTAGATGCAGAAAAAGCTTTTGACAAAATTCAACACCCATTTATGATAAAAACTCTCCAGAAAGTAGGCATAGAAGGAACCTACCTCAACATAATAAAGGCCATATATGACAAACCCACAGCCAACATCATTCTCAATGGTGAAAAACTGAAACCACTTCCTCTAAAATCAGGAACAAGACAAGGATGCCCACTCTCACCACTATTATTCATCATGGTTTTGGAAGTTTTAGCCACAGCAATCACAGAAGAAAAAGAAATTAAAGGAATCCAAGTCGGAAAAGAAGTAAAGCTGTCACTGTTAGCAGATGACATGAAACTATACATAGATAATCCTAAAGATGATACCAGAAAACTACTAGAGCTAATGAATGAATTTGGTAAAGTAGCAGGATACAAAATTAATGCACAGAAATTCTTTGCATTCCTATACACTAATGATGAAAAATCTGAAAGAGAAATTAAGGAAACACTCCCATTTACCACTGCAACAAAAAGAATAAAATACCTAGGAATAAACCTACGTAAGGAGACAAAAGACCTGTATGCAGAAAACTATAAGACACTGATGAAAGAAATTAAAGATGATACAAACAGATGGAGAGATATACTATGTTCTTGGATTGGAAGAATTGACATTGTGAAAATGACTATACTACCCAAAGCAATCTACAGATTCAATGCAATCCCTATCAAACTACCAATGGCATTTTTCACAACTAGAACAAAAAATTTCACAATTTGTATGGAAACACAAAAGCCCCCGAACAGCCAAAGCAATCTTGAGAAAGAAAAACAGAGCTGGAGGAATCAGGTTCCCTGACTTCAGACTATACTACAAAGCTACAGTTATCAAGGCAGTATGGTACTGGCACAAAAACAGAAATATAGATCAATGGAACAGGATACAAAGCCCAGAGATAAACGCATGCACATATGGTCAACTTATCTTTGATAAAGGAGGCAAAAATATACAATGGAGAAAAGACAGCCTCTTCAATAAGTGGTGTAGGGAAAACTGGACAGCTACATGTAAAAGAATGAAATTAGAACACTTCCTAATACCATACACAAAAATAAACTCAAAATGGATTAAAGACCTAAATGTAAGGCCAGACACTATAAAACTCTTACAGGAAAACATAGGAAGAACTCTCTTTGACATAAATAACAGCAAGATCCTTTTTGACCCACCTCCTAGAGAAAGGGAAATAAAAACAAAAATAAACAAATGGGACCTAATGAAACTTAAAAGCTTTTGCACAGCAAAGGAAAATATAAACAAGTTGAAAAGACAACCCTCAGAATGGGAGAAAATATTTGCAAACAAACCAACAGACAAAGGATTAATCTCCAAAATATACAAGCAGCTCAATATCAAGAAAACGAACAACCCAATTAAAAAATGGGCAGAAGATCTAAATAGACATTTCTCCAAAGAAGATATACAGATTGCCAACAAACACATGAAAGGATGCTCAACATCACTAATCATTAGAGAAATGCAAATCAAAACTATAATGAGGTAACACCTCACACCAGTCAGAATGGCCATCATCAAAAAATCTACAAACAATAAATGCTGGAGAGGGGGTGGAGAAAAGGGAACCCTCTTGCACTATTGGTGGGAACGTAAACTGATACAGTCACTATGGAGAACAGAATGGATGTTCCTTAAAAAACTAAAAATAGAACTACCACATAACCCAGCAGTCCCACTACTGGGCCTATACCCTGAGAAAACAATAATTCAAAAAGAGACATGTACCACAATGTTCATTGCAGCACTATTTACAATAGCCATGACATGGCAGCAACCTAAGTGTCCATCAACAGAAGAATGGATAAAGAAGATGTGGCACATATATACAATAGAATATTACTCAGCCAAAAAGAAATGAAACTGAGTTATTTGTAGTGAGGTAGATGGACCTCTACAGAGGTAGAGGACAGACCTCTTCAGTCTGTCATACAGAGTGAAGTAAGTCAGAAAGAGAAAAACAAATACTGTATGCTAACACATATATATGGAATCTAAAAAAAAAAAGAAAGAAAATGGTTCTGATGAACCTAGGGGCAGGACAGGAATAAAGACACAGATGTAGAGAATGGACTTGAGGACACAGGGAGGGGGAAGGGTAAGCTGGGACAAAGTGAGAGAGTAGCACTGACATATATACAGTATCAAATTGAAAATAGATAACTAGTGGGAAGCAGCTGCATCGCAAAGGGAGATCAGCTCAGTGCTTTGTGACCACCTAGAGGTGTGGGATAGGGAGGTTCGGAGGGAGACGCAAGAGGGAGGGGATATGGGGATATATGTGTACATATAGCTGATTCACTTTGTTATACAACAGAAACTAACACAGCATTGTAAAGCAATTATACTCCAATAAAGATGTTAAAATTTAAAAAATTTTTAAAATAAAAATTTAATTCTTGGGCTGGGGCTTCCCTGGTGGCACAGTGGTTAAGAATCCACCTGCCAATGAAGGGGACAGGGGTTCAAGCCCTGGTCCAGGAAGATCCCACATGCCATGGAGCAACTAAGCCTGTGCACCACAACTACTGAGCCTGCCTTCTAGAGCCTGTGAGCCACAACTACTGAGCCCACGCACCACAACTACTGAAGCCCGTGCGCCAAGAGCCCGTGCTCCACAACAAGAGAAGCCACCGCAATGAGAAGCCTGCGCACCACAAGGAAGAGTAGACCCCGCTCGTCACAACTAGAGAAAGCCCATGCACAGCAACAAAGACCCAACGCAGACAAAAATAAAAAATAAGTTAAATAAATAAAAGCTAACTCTTTAACAAAAAAAAAAAAAAAAGTTAATTCTGGGGCTTTCCCGGCAGTCCAATGATTAAGACTGCAGTTCCACTACAGGGGGCACGGGTTCCATCCCTGGTCGGGGAACTAAGATCCCACATGATTCAAGGCACAGCCAAACAAAAAAAGTTAATTCTGACTGCTCTGTGGGCAATAGGACAAGTATGAAGGCAGGGAGCCCAGAAAGAAAGCTGGTGTAATTGTTCAGATAAAAGATTTTGTTGGAGTGGACTAAGGTAGTGGCAATGCTGATGAATTTTTATAATTAAATAAGCATATATGTTTTCTCATTTCTTTGTATCATCATCAATAATCTTTCTATGCAAGTATTTATTCATACATTTATTTTGCAAATAAACTCAAACTTCTAAATTATATCTAAGAATGATTAAAGACAAAGAAAATTTTAAGTTTTTATCATAAATACAGCTAGAAAATAACTTTCCCATACATTTTAATGTTCTGTTGGGTGTTTGTCAATCTTTAATCTTATTTCAACATAATATTCTGTAATCAGAAAAAAATACAAATAATAGATGACAATATTTCTGACTAATCTTGTCTCCCCATACTTTCACCAATTTCCACAATAATAGATATGCTACAGAAATAGTTCCTTTGTTTTTTTAAGAGATGTTATTATGTTACCGAAATTAACAGCTAGCTGATGGGAAGGGAGGTGTGAATCTGTTCATAAACTCCGAAAGAATTATTAGCCAAGGCAGAAAATTTCCATAGAATTGAGACTGAAAAAATATCCCTCCTATTTTTATTTTCTACATATTCTTGATCATTTTTAACCCTACCATAATATGCATTTATTCTTTTTGTCTCTTTTGAAGCTTCAACAAGAAATGTATTTGTAACCATTTTACTTTTTTATTTAGTCACCTGATGTGAAACCATCTAACATGCACAAAATATAAGACTCAACCCCATACTTCCCAGTGAGATTTGAAACATGCCTAGATTCTCTGGTAGAAAATAGGTAATTCCCAGTGAGGGAAAATGTTATGCTATAAATAGCTGCCTCTTGCATTAATCCACGGCCTTTACTATTTGCTCCATTTTTTTTCCATAAGATTAACATTAAAAAAGCCTTCGTCACAGACTGAAACTGAATTGTGAAATGTTCTCCTGAATAAATAATTTCTTCCTGAATGTTAATTATATAGGCAATTATCCTGAAGTGTAATTTTACCTAAATACAGTGTTAGAAGTTCTACAGATATGAACAATTGTACAAATGCCTCCTCGATGGAAAAAAAAAGTTTCTGAGGTTGAAATGAAAGCGTCTGACATGCTGGATAAATATGGAACATTTAATGTATTGAATATTAATCTGTATGTTTATAGAACTCATTACACAGCTTTAGGGCAACTACACCAACTAAATATTCATAAAGACAAAATATACATACTTTATTTTCCTTATATATTCATAACAATGACAAAAATAATTATATTGATACTTAAAGATCTAAGCCAAAAGTTATAAATGAGACAGCCTCCAATTACAAGTAATCTGAAAATGACATTTATCCAATTTTGATACTCACAATTTTTCTTCCAGGTAAAGTACTTTATATGCAATTATCAGCTCTTATTTGATAATAATATGATGATATGTTGATGATGGTGATGGACTAGTTTTCACAAAGCAACCTCATTAACTGTTATAGCCAATAGATTCTTTTTTGTTTTGTTTTGTTTTGTTTTTGTTTTTGATTTTTGCAGTTCTTTTTTTTTTTCCTGAATTTTATTTTATTTATTTTTATAGCCAATAGATTCTTAGTCAAGGATTCCTATTCCAATAAAAGTCACAATCAAACTGGATCCAGGCTCACTTGCTCATTGAAGATAATAACAATAAAGCAGGTAATATTTATTGAGCACTTTCTATGTGCAGGCACTCTACTAAACATAGTACCATATTGTCCTTTTAACCTCACTGCGACTCTATGACACTATGACAACCACATGGGGAAACCAAGCTTAGGAATTTTTTTAACTTGCCAAGTTCATACAACAACACTAAAGGTAGATCCAAAATCCAAATCCAGGTCTTAACTCCAGAGTCCACATTATTAAGTAGATGATAGAAGAGTTTTGCAACGTAGAAAGAAAAGCCTTAAAATTAGCCCAGAGTTGAAAATCTGCCAGTATTTTAAATCACTACCTTAACTTCTCTGCCTTTTTTCTTCATTTCTAAATATTTATCCTGAGTTGACACTGAGACTGGATTAAGTGTAGTAGGCAAATAATGTCTGAATTAGAAGAAGGAATCAATCCGATTATTTGCTGTTAATTAAAAAAAAAGAAAAACACTGAGATTTTAAATTTTAGCTTATAAATCCTTCTTACTCAGTGTGATCTTCAGACCAAAAACATCAACATCACCTGGGACCTTGTTGGAAATGCAGAAATTCAGGCCCCTCCCTATCCTGCCAAACAAGTCTCCAGTTTGAGAAGCACTGCTATTAATAATAGATCATCCAGGTTCACACAGACCCAGCACTAATCTTTTAAGTTCTAAAACAGTGCAATGAATTTGCAAAAGTGTCATTTGCAAGTCGACACTATAAACTTCTAGTGCTTGATGATAATGGTGAGAAAAGGAGGTCATCAGATGCACCAGGTGAGTTTCAGGAAGTGCTTTCACTGGGTTTTGAAATTCCCCCAAATTTTCCAATCTATAAAACTAACCCAGAAAAGCTTCTATTTAGAGACTTGTAGGCAGACAGCTTTTACTACTGCTGAACTTCAGTGGGAGGATTCTGTTTTCAGAAAGTATGTCAGTTACTGATTTTAAAAACTAATGAATAGAGATGATTTTCACATTATATTAAGGCTTGTTTATACTTCTATTCTGTAGCACGCTGTCATGAGTCACGAAAATACCACATTAACATCTCCAATAGTTTTATGACATGTTTAAGAGAACAAATTGCTATTCTGAATTTACAAAATATTCAGTGACTTGTCCACATGGTTATATAATAAGTAAACATCATTATTATTGCTAGTTTAACTTTACATTTTTTACTTAAACTCCCAAAGAATTCATACCAACACTTTTTTTCACCATTCCCAAATTTGCTTGGTATTAAGACAACAATGAAATATTTGCAGGGTACATTATAATCAGCTGTTATAGAAACTTTCTCAAAATGCTACATGTTGAAAGGCACAGGTTAAAATTGTCTTTACCTGTGCATGGAGTCAGGAGTCCACATAGTTTTAGGATTTGCAGAGAGACTTTTCCTGCTTGTATCAGACAGGATTCAGGTGCAGAAAATAGAATACATTCTAGTTAACTGAAGCAGTATGGAAATTATTACAGGATATTAAGTGACTTAGTCTTTAGGAGGGCTGCAGAAACTGAATGCAGGCTGGGATTAATGGAGTGACTCCCAAAATTACATCACAGAACTTGGACTCTAGGGAAGGTGCTGGTCCTGACAAAAATCAAGGAACTGTATAATGAAGAAGCTGCCTATCGAATCAGGAATCCACTACAATAGCGACTAGCTCCAGAACCATAACACTTCTACCATGATCCACACTAACCAGTCTTCAACAGAGCCTGTTAAGCGTCCTATAAAGCCATTGTCTGACGGATCAAGAAAACGTGATATATATATATATATATATACACACACACACAATGGACTATTATTCAGCCTTAAAAAAAAAAAAAGAAGGAAATCCCATCACTTGCAACATGAATGAACCTGGAGGGCATGTGCTAAGTGAAATAAGCCAGACAGAAAGACAAATACTGCATGGTAACACTTAAATATAGAATCTAAAAAAAAAGTCAAACTCATAGACGTGGAGTGTAAAAGTAGGAAAGAGGTTGCCAGGGGCAGAGGGATGAGGGAAATAGGGAGAGGTTGGTAAAAGGGTACCAACTTTCACCTAACATATGAATAAGGTCTGAGAATATAATGTATAACACAGCGACTATAGTTGATAACACTGCATTCTATAATTGAAATTTGCTAAGATAGCAGAATTTAAATGTTCTCACCAAAAATAAAGGTAAATACATGAGGTAATAGATGTGTTAATTAACTCGATGGCGGGGAATCCTTTCACAATGTGTATGTGTATCAAATCATCACGTTATATACTTTAAATACATTACAATTTTATTTGTCAATTATACCTCAGTAAAGCTGATAAAAAGAGCCATCTGTCTTGTGAGTAATGGAGTACATGTTAAGATCAGTGTATTCCATGAAAGTCCATCCACTGTCTTAATTTTTTATGTAAAATTAGTCAGATTCAGTGTTCTATGGAATACCATGACAGAGGTTAAGGCATTCAGAAAGCCCACAGATGATAGTGCTTGCAGAAAGATGGCAACAGGGAAGGCAAAACAAAATCCAGAAAAAATAACTATTCCGGTGAGAACAAGTTGCCTCTCCTTCTAAAACAGAAAGGGTCTGATCTAACTGACCTGCCCCTAGGTGGCTACCAGATTTCTGTTCAATATGGTGCAGACTGGACACAGTACTATGGCATTAGCCAGATCAGACTTAGTGAAGGGAATTCTACGTCTTGGAGCCCATACTTTAATTCTATCTTTGTCACCACAGTCACTTGCTCACTAGCCCATTTTTCAAGCACTGGGGTGGCTAGTAACTTAATAAAATCTATAGATAAAAGTATCTTGTCCACATGGTTATAGAAAAAAAATTTTTCACAGAACGGGCACTAATGTGAATATTGACATGAGATATAAACAATATTATATTCTGAGCCCATTACTAGAGGTCTATCCACATATATCTTCCCCAAACCTACTTATCACCAATCCTCCAATTATGATCTTTCTAAATCCCTGAATATCCAGCCAAACCATTAGCCTCTGTCCGTGAATTGGTATAGACCCATGATTCTGGCCATCTCTGCTTCCACACAAACAAAGTGGAAAATCAGTTATATCCTCCAAATTTCTGCCCACTGGAAGGATTTCTCTTCCTTCTTGTCCTTCAGGCCCATGCCCTCTGTGGGGTTATATTGCTACAGCAGGTCACTTTTCCAACGCTCTATTGTAAGGCAGGGCCATCTGGAAACTAGAATTGAACTTTTGCTTCTTCAGTTAGCTAGTTACAGAAAACTCGACATGAGGGCACTTGTGAGGAGAGAGAGAGATGACACTGCAATGGAAGTAAGTTTATTGGGAATGTGAGCCACAGGCTCTTAACACTTATTAGTGCCAATAGAACATGAGTAGGTGTGATCTCATATATGCCATTCCCACCTGATGATGGAAGACAACATTCGTACCTGGTGGAGTAGAAAACACCTACGTCATCGCTGGAGACTAAGTTCACATGGTCAGACGTTCAGTGTCTAACAGGGCCCATTAGCACGCCAAGAGCAGTTTCTCAACAGTAGAATATTTATTTTCTTCCAAATACTACAGGCTTGCTTTGTATATCATGCTCCTCTAATGGCTTGCTAGAGGCTACACAGGGCATTCCAAATTGCCACAGATATTTCAAGCGCCATTGGAGCTGCTGACTCATAAGGACTAAATGACAGAGCTCTGCACTGAAGGTTGGTCTTACTCTTGGCCTCATTCATACCTGGTAACTTTAGGGGCTCCCTCAGTAAATAGATTCCAAATGTGGGCTATGTTGCCTCCAAAATTCAATGTGACCCACAGTGCAATGTGCCTCCTTCTTAGAAGTACTTTGGAGGGGATATCCCTTCACATCCCAGATCACTAGTTTCCAAGAAATTTTACCAAAGTAACTGGCCTTGAATTCCCTTTGGATTTTTCTCCTACTCTCAAATCACATATTTCCTACCAGGGCATCTAGAGTACCGGTCACTGCCTATTTACCACGTCCTGCCATCATGAGGTCAGCAGTGAAATAGGCCAGAACATTTGAGATGGTGAAATAATAAAGACCCTGCATAATAAAGGTAGCTACAGTGAAGTTAAGTTTTATAATCCCAATTTTAGATAGGAGAAAAAATGACTAGGAATGTAAGTTCCTTGAATGGCAGGTCTGTCTGTTACCAAAGGCTTTTCTCTTGACCTTTATGGGACGAGATTTGCAGCTCGTAGCACAGACAAAGGAATGCGAGTCTGGGCTAGATAGATGGGATAGATACCAAGGTCACGTGCAGTGCCCAACAGTCTCTGTTTACACCTGGCCCATCTCCCTCATTTAAGTAGCCTATCGCGCTCTTACAAGCACTTAAATTTACAATTACTATCCCAGCTCTACTAGGTGCAGAGTTGGAGGAGTGGAGAAGAGCAGGGCATAAACGTTCAGTCAAAGATAGATCCTGTTAGCTGAGACACAGGAACACTATTTTCTGATTTGATGCCAACTGTTTTAGAGATCCACGATAATGAGAGAGGTGCTTGTGCTGGGGAAGAAGAGAAGGTAGGAGGTACCAACCAAGGATAGAATGGTAACTTCTCTGGAATCATCTTGCTCAGGCTTCAGGGGAGAAGGAGCAGGAGGGATACTGTCCCTGACAATGGATTACAGGGTGGAGCTATACCTGTTTATCAAGCAAAGGAGAGATACAGGGGACAGCAGCAGAGAAGACCCCAGGCACCGAAGACCTTCATCCCCTAAGGGTAGCAAGAAATAACCTTTGGTGCTCTGCAAATCTTCACCTAAATAAATGAAAGAATAAAGAATCCACAATGAATGGATGGCCTGCAGGTCTTCGATTTTCCCTGCTTGCCTACACTTGTGTCATACTCTTTCCAGTTATTTTGTGTGCCCTGGGGTGGTTCCTGAACATCTGGATTTTTACAGAATAATAAAATATGAAAACAATTTTGAAGGCTGATATGCACTTGCCATTATTTCTTTCCAAGTAAGTAAATTTTAAAAGTACCATCTACTATAACATCATTTTATGAAAGAAAAAATAGTTTAACTCTCCAAAATCCTGTAATCTCAGGATGTTTAAGTTGAAGAAATTTAACTTTTTAAAAAAATTCTTCACACTATTATTACTGCTTTCATTTTGCACATACAAGTTTCAACTTAGTTATGAACCGGGGTTTGTGAACCACTTCCCTAGACTTTAGACTAGTACCTAGACAGTTCTCTGAATAAAGAAACCCTTCATGGTTTATAATGGTATAACGGGGTTGACTCAGAGAAAATTGCCCATATTCGACCATTTCCACCTACCAAAAAAAGAAAAGAAAATTTTATATGGTTCAACCTACTATCATGATCTTTTTGTCTGCACTTGACCATTTTATAATGTCAAATAAATGTTAGAACTATTACAAATGTATTCACAGCAATTCTGTGGCATTACATCTCTTCTGAAGAAAGCATTTAATAATTCTGCACACATGAACATGGGTTTTTTGGGGGAAATTTTTCTTAAGGGCTGCTTACCATGTTCTGCACAGTTGCTAGAAGTCTATATTGGGGCAAACGGAGCTATTAAAATGCTAAATCTTTAAAATATTAGATCTTTAATTACTTGATCTTTATTTACGTTCATTATATAACAAACCAGCCTTTCACCAAATTATCTAAAGATTATCAGGTACATACCACAGTGTTTAGCACATAATAAACTTTCTAAATCACTAAAGGCTAGTTAGTGTCTTAGGAAGGGTTTAGTTAAAATGAGAGGCAAGCTCTTAAATCAAGTTAAGTAATAGCGGTTTGTTGTATCAAGTTGGAGGGCCCTCATAGAACCCATAATAAGAAGAGGCTGGCTTCATGGGAATAGAGATGTTAGGCAACTACTTCCCCCACTTTTTCTCCTGCCTTATTTTTTCTCTCTCTCTGCAGACTCCTAATTCCTACTCCCCAGAACACTGGCTTCTAACGTGATACCAAGGCCATATTGGGGAAATAAGTCTCCCCCACTCCCCAGACTCCTGTCTTGGTCTATAAAACTGGAAATTTTCCCTGTTTAGGGAATATTAGAGAGGAAATACACCCTCCCTCTTTACCCCCTTCTCTCATTTCTTTTCTGGGAGTGACTTCTTTGATTGGTGAGGCTGAGAAGAGGGTCCTTGTGGGTGTAGAACCCAGGATCTTCTTAATTATTTTTCTTTGGGGGCTTGTCCTGTCCACAAGCCTTGGGTGCTCGCTCTCCTCCAGGGATCTGTCATCTCTGTACAGAATGCTCATCCAGGCAGCCCCTGCCTCCAGGGCTGGAGACCTATAGAATTCTAGCTGCTCTTTCTGCAACTGGAAGGAAACTTCAACTACAGGGAGTAAAGAGTAGGAAGCTAGCCAGCCCATTGTGGTCTTGGATCCAGATGATATTTTCCAGCTTAGATTTACTAATAACAAAGCTAACATTTTGGTACCTATTTAAGTCCTGAGTCTCTTTCTTAGTAGAATTACTTATAATTACCATTCATTCTCTAACAACAAACATCTCTGGAGCCTCCAACTATCTGCTTCAGTCTCTAGAGCTCTTAGTTCAAGCAAAAGAGATTGAGATAATTTGATTGGTTCAGTTTAAATCAACTGTCTATTCCTGTTATGGACAGTTACTTCAGTGTTGGCCAAAGGAGTAAGGTAAATTGAACCCAGTTCTATCTCTTCAGCAGGAACTATTGGGGGAAATTTCAAAGAAGGATGGTAAGTTCGGTAGCCCCACCAAGGGTCAAAGTTCTCTTTGAGTTCTAACATCCCAGGACTCTAAAACAGCATTCACCCCCAAAGCTGTTATTATTTAATGGGCCTCACCGGATGGCTCTCAATTTGACAGATATAAGATCTTTCCATCCAAACACTACATTTAAAGGATTTCAGGTATACTCCGCTTTTATTGCAATGTGTTCCTGGAAATTATGTCATAAAGTGGACTGGCATTAAGCAAACTATAAAAATAATAGTACAAGTGGGGATGGTATGCCATCAAGTACATTATAACCATGGTCAAATAGATTGGCTTCCCTCTCCTTATCCCCCAAGTCAAAGATACCTGCACAGTAGCAAGCAGAGCAGCTGGAAATTTCCAAGTCCCTCCCCACAGAAACCTGCCCTGATAAATACTTCAAAGACAATGATCATAGAAACTAGTCTCTGGTCAGTTAAAATTATGCTTCAAATCTTATAAGTGGGTATGATGTTCTCTACACAATGATTATGCTAAGACCAATATATTGTTAGCATATAACTATATAATTCTAAGCCATGCTGTATGTAAATAATTTTATGGCCTCAAAATTTGACTAAAACTAATATGCAAACTATAATAAATATCAAATACTTAATTTAAATTAATTTTGCTTGCAACCTAGTAATTCAGAAAGACGTAGTGAAATGATTTGACTAGCCCAGGGCTCCCAAAGAAGCTGCACAATGGAAGTCAAAACTGAGGGTTGTTTTTTCTTTCTCTCTCTCTCTCTCAACAAATTTCAATAAATCTAGCAGAGAAATTCAAAATCATTCTACTGACCTTGGAGATGAACTCAAAGCACTAAACCAGACGCCCAGTAAAGATTTGTAATGATGCTGATGATAGGGCTTCTCTGAGTAGAAAGCATTTTAAAGGTCAGGAATAACCCACCATTTCTCTCCGTCACTCCTTTCTACTACCAAATTTTATCTACAAGGCCCAGTAACTCGGGCACTCAGAACCAGTTGCACCACCAGGAAAGATGAGCCATTCATTCTCACTCTTCCACTTCCTAGTTGACGTTTGTTACCAAGGATCAGCTGCCATAAACAATCACCAGGTCATTAGGGTACGGGAATATCTAGGCTGGGCTAACCACCATCACAAAGAGACCTAAATGAATAAAGTTTTACCAGAGAAATATATTTCTTCTTCTAGTCTACTTCAAACCATAAACCTATACAGGATCCCAACAATTGTAAACTAAAAGATTAGAATTCACAGTACAATTCTAGAAAAATGTTTTTATATTTTTCAATCTCTCGGATTTAATTAAAGTTTAAAAATAAAAAAAAAACAAAAAACTAAAAAAAACAAGGAGATGTATTTCTTGCTCACATAACAGGGCCATAGAAGTCCAGTAGGTTGGCTCTCCTACAGAGAGAGTCATTGAAGGACCCAGGCTCCTCCAATTTTGTGGCTCTGCCAATACATAGGGACTTATGTTCACCTGCATCCAGCTCTCAGAAGGAGAAAGACAGTGGAGAAGTCTGCGTGGAAAGTTTGCATGGAGGAGGCTGGAAAGTGGCACATATCCCTTCAGCTTCATTCATTGGCTAAACTCAACCTCATGACCACACATAACTGCGAAGGAAGCTAGGAAAAATAGTCTAGCTCTATGCCCAGGACAAAGAAACTAACTTCAGTGAACAGCCAGTAGTCTCTGCCACACCCTATCTTTTCAAAAAAAGCTTTAAAATAGGAATAATGAACTCAGAGACCTAAAAATGACCAAATAAAGAACATAAGTGAGTGATAGGGACCTGATGGGAAGAATCCAAAACTGGAAAGCATTCCATGTCCCCATATTCAAATCCAAGAGATGGCTGCTCTGAAAAAATGGGGACAGAGTATTGTCAGATTTAATTTTTCAAGAAATGCCAAAAATCTAGGGCAGTTTTTTAAATGTGAATTCTTCCAACATTAAAATATTGGCAACTATTCAATGCTTTAAAAAAATAATATGCAGGTGACACAAATGTTTTTGCATGCCCTATTTGACCCAAAAGTACATAAACTGCTTTAAAAATTTAACTGGGCTCTAAAAACAAACTAACTTTTTAACAAAAGATACAGCTTAGTACCTTGATGCGTGTTTACATAGGCTGAAGCTAACAAAAGGACAAATAAACTTCAGAAGGAAGGCATGAGTATTAGAGAGTATTCATTGTGCTTCCATGAACTTCATGGGTAGTAAGCACAACCTAATGCAAAGAGACAAATGGCAGAGACCTTTATAAATCCTAGAAGTAACTAGAAGAAGCATGAGTAGACTCAATCATACTTCTTAGTTTATTAATTATTTGGAAATTAGACTATGATTTGTTTAATCATTTAACAAATGCTTATTATATGTACCAGATATTGTTAGCTGCTGCAGAGAAAATAGGAATGATTCAGATTAAACTCTTCCCTTGAGGAATTTATATTTTAATAAGGAAATAGTATAAGTATATAATGAGCTATAACATGAGCAAAAGGGCCATAAATGAGTTCTGACTGTAAATTTCAAACAAGGAAGAGATTGTATCTGGCTAGGGATGATTAGAAATGGCTTCATGAAGAAAGCGGTATGCGAAAGCATGTGAAAGTAAGATTTGGATATGTAGAATGGGGAGGTAGAGAGAAAAATAAAAAGCAGAGAGCATTAGCAAAGACATGGAACTGGGAATAGTAAAGATGGTGTGGGAGGGTGGTGGGTTAGATGGAAAATGAGGTACCTAAAGGCAAATAAACTCTATAATAGTTTAATCATTTATTCCTTAATAATTGTTAACACCCTTGAAGCTCATCAATGGAGATATTTCCCTCTCAACAAGACAAATCTTCTATGACAAAACTGATGCCCATGGTTTATAGAAAATATGTAAAATGTTATTGATCTAAATTTTAGTGACATCAAAACCATGTTATTTACAATTGTTACTTGTTTTCAAGTCTTCTTAAATCCAGTATTTGTCTGATTTACTCATGACATATCCTGCACCAGGTCCAAGTACTGTCATGAACTTCCTGTACCAGAAATCTGCAATAAGTCAGGACCTGACCTTTCTGGTTGCAAGCTGCTTTTATTACATCAGTCACCTCCCATTCAGATTTCCAATAGGTGACATTTGCATGGTTCCATCTGTCTAATTTGTCTCTTCTCAAGGCTATATTGCTTCAGCGACATTTGGGAACCTTCCAAATTGTGGCTTCTATATATCTTCAGTTGGTAGAAATTACGTCTGTAGTCAATTTCTCATGATAAGTAGTCTCAAAGATATTTCCTTTGTTTATTTTAAAGAAACATTTGTATATTTCTTGCCCTGGATTTGTATTTTATATTTGTTTTTGCAGTTCAGACAAATCTGTTCTCAAGTCAATTTAACAATACTGGCCAGATACATTATAATATCTTCTACTGGGGTTGTAAATATCCTGGACAAGTAGCTAGAAGTAGTAACTTTTTAAACTGATGTTGAAGGGTGATCTGTTTTCCAGGTGTGTAAGATTTCTTATCAGCCATTCTGAAACCACTCCACTCAGAAAGATAACTACCTCTGTTTTAATATTCCTCAATTTTCATCTCTTATCAAATCTTGTATCAGACCCACAGGCTACACTAATTTTGTTCCCCTCTGTTGCTGAGATGTTTCTATTTACAACAGTTATAAGAGTAAGCACCTTTATATTATTAGCTTTATTTGCCTGGTCTATTGGGCAAGACTTTTTTAAATCAGTTTTTATAGTTTTTAAATCAGTTTTTATATTTTTTATATATTAATTATTATACCTTTTGGCATTTTAAATTTGGGGCTTGATATTTTCAATGCTGTTGCCATTACTCTTATTTTAAATATTATTATTTATGATTGCAATATATTATCTGAAGATTCACTATCTGAGCCTGAATTTCCTGATCACAGTACAGTATTCTACTTACAGCACCATTCTGCTAAACTAAGCCAAAATAAATACTTCTCCTATGTATTTTTCAACTTAGAAGCATAAGCTATCTAACTTAAAAAGTTTCTGGATCAAGTCAGTGAGGCAAATTTATCAAAGCAAGGGCACAAACATTTCAATTAATGGTGCTTAACATCATTAAAATTGCTCATTTTCTGAAATGGATGTTAACAACCATCCTCAAAAAACTATTTAACACTTTTCATTTATATATTTGGCAATTATAGCCCCCAGACTTATCCCTCAAAGCATCTCTGTTTTTTCCTTTGTAAAAGAAAACAGTGGTCTTTTCCCCTGTCAATGACTGGAGTATATATCTTGAAGCTTACTTTAACAAAATTCAATATGGAGTAAGTTTAGAACACAGTTCTAAGTATTCCTTTGTATATGTTTATTTTCCTTTCATAGGCCTGGAAGTCATGATTGCTGGTTGATGATAGTTCATCATTTTACACATTTGGGGCACAGTTCAATAACTGAAGTTTCAGGCAGCTATGCAGTATAAAATATTCATTTTTTAAAAGAGAAAAAATCTTTTCATTGTCTAAGCCCACACCTCATCGTGGCATCCTATAAATCTAGTTTTGTAGAAAACATTTTGGCATTTAGTCTTTATTACACATGTGTAGAATTTATAATGTATCTTTAACCTATGATAATATTTATAGAATTTCATAATTTTATTCCTATTGGTCATAGTTTTGCTAGACTGTGGTTTGGAGCATTTTTATCGTGGCTATTTATTTCCTCTTCTAAATGCCTGTGTTTTGTATACATTCCTAGATAAATGCCACTGAATGACCTGAACTGATTAGGCCTCTTGGTAGCAGGTTTCCAGGTACAATGTGTATTTGCCAAGCTGTATTTATAAAATCAAGTCTCAAAATTACCTCATCTCATATTTTTTAAGCTAACATACAATATTGTAGAATTGTTGCAAGTGGAAACCTTCCGTGTTTGGTACTTCTGAAAGAACTATAAATATAAGCAATCCAATTTAGCAATGATAAATGCTGCCTTCCAAATTCCAATCATATCTGTTCTTAGTTATAGCAATTTCCAATAAAAAAAAAAAAAACTTGGGTGATGCTCAGACACATATCATTTTTAAGACTTAGAAATAAAGACCTGGACTAAGGCCAGTCACTTGAATTGTGGGAATATCCATTCCAAGAATATCTTTTATTGTTATCAACACTCACTTGTCACCATGATGTACTGGACTGTCCAACCTTCCTTACCACTGGAAAAAAAACTTTTTATTTTCCATTATTTATCTTGTTCTTCTTGCATGCCTTCTGCCTCTCTGTAAGGTATTTTTCAACTCGTTCTTTTAAATAAATCCATAAGAACCTTGGTATCAAAATACCAAAATGACCATTTGGGTTTTGCTACTATCATTTCCTTTGAATGAGACATAACTCTTTTGAAAGTAAAGTTTTCAAAGTTCCTTTATGTTTCATGAAATAAATGGAATAGGACAGGAAATTTTCAAACAAGTTAATGACCACTTTTCATTTAACGACTCAATCTCAATTGCTGTATTTTTTCCATTCTAAGATGACATTGGCTGTGCATGCATCATACATTTAATAACAGCTCTTTAGAAAAAAACATACCACTATATTAATGCACACAATTGATTTTAACTAACTGAGGACAGCTTATGTTTACTCACAGAAATACATATCACTCGCTTTTTGAGAATCTTGGTGTGGTAGATGCAGAGATGAACCGCCCAGAAGGACTTGTTACCCAGGTACGGGGAGGGTGTCAGCAGACAGCCTCCAACTGTCAGCTCCTTCAGGGTCTGCCTCAACTGCAGACTCACTCAGCCTGACTGAAGCCAGGCTTCTCAGGCCAGCCATATTTCACACAGAGCGAGAGTACAGAGCATAGGCCGTTTGAGGCAGACCCAGGACACTCTGATAGGCAATATGCTGTTAGTTCACACCCTCAGGAGCTCCCTGGGTGAAATCTGAAACTGGCCTCCATGCACCAAGGGCAAGGAGAGACCCAAGAAAGAGGCAGACCACCCTAGACTGGTAGCTGGCAAGTTTAACAAACAAGGGAACTTACGTACAAGGCTTGTCTTGAGCGGCCACAAGGTGAGTAGACCTCTGTGCCTGTCCACCAGAATCCTCAAAGTTGATACAGAGGCCTTAATTGGGTTCAAGCACATGTACTGTCTATTCTAGATGGTTTCAACAACACATTGCTCTCTCTAGGCTACATCTCTGAAAATGGCTTTCACTTGGGAATGGTGGGCAGAACATACATTCCAAGGACAGGAGGGCGTAGAGAGCCTCGAGTTACCTGGGTCCAGCTTGCATAGGTCAACTAGCGGTCACATCCTCTCCATAAGCTCCTCCAACACTCCACCCCTCGGAACCGGCTCTTATAATCTTATAAGCCCCCTCTTCTATTGATACAACATGTCCTGAGCAGTCAGCAAGGGGTTCCACCAGCATGGAAGTGGTTGCATTGGAGGGAGATGGCATAGTAACCATATAGGCACATGCAAGAGAAAACACAGACTAGGATAATGATTCCCAACATAAGTGACAATTTTTCCCACCAACAGCCCCATGATCTGATTTATTAAGTCCATTACATTGGCGGCCGGGTCATTCAGAGGGTTCCGTTGTGTCCTCACATGATTTAATAAAGATGATATATTAGCAAACTCATCAGATATGACCCCCCAACATTCTGTTTGGATAATGACACAGGTTCCTCCTTGCAAGAAGTAATAATATCAAAGGCCCACCCTATTTTATAGGACAGCTTTCCTCAATAGAGACATATCTGTGTTCAGTAAAGACAGGCTTTCCTGACTATCACTTGAGGCTTGCTGGGTGCATGTAGCAAGGGCTTCTATGTGTGCTATAATGTCCTCCAGGCCAGTCGAGGGGACAAAGACAGTGGCCACATGGTCATACCAGTGGAAATCAGAACATGCCCATCTGGTCCTGAGAAAAGGGAGGTTGGCAATTTTTGTTACTGTGGGACAGATTCTCCCCTGTGCCCAGGAAGACCCAAGGTGCAGCAGCCCAACCAGCCAAGTGGAAGATTTGTGCTACATAACAATTGGGTCCCATTCAAGGCTACCCGACAAATACCTGTGTGGTGCAACCATCAGTGCCAAACCAGTCACGATCCTTTAATCTCCAGAATGTAACAGAAGGCCTATTTCCAGTGATATCCATCCCATATTCCTGGTACAGCTGGGCTGGTTCTATTTGGAGCAGTTTTTCTGTTCCCAACATAGGCGTACGTAGGAGCTCAAACGTCCATAATCTGGTGTGAGCCATGTGAACCCATCCCACATCTGAGTGTAGCCACACCCATGGCTCTAATGGGGGTATTTTTAGGACGCTTCAAGTCAGCAGTTTGATGGGTTGCCTGTGTAGTTTGATTGACAGAAAAAGAATACCCATGCTCAGTGTCATTGATACTGTGTGCTACAGGCCAGGTTTCTAGATGAGTATTGATAATATCAGATGAATTGAGAGTACCAGTCCTAATTTGTTCTTCCTTAATGTACTGCTTTATTCCCTACCTGAAGTGGTGATACCTAGTAATAGCAAAGGGAAATATGGTAATATTACAGTAGCGAACCTAATGGATGTGATCTTAATGAAACGCCAAAGTTAACATAACCAATAATGAGACAAACTAACATCCTGTCCCTTCTGATATGAAGCACCAAGAAGGACACAAGATCATTATGTAGTACTCTTGCAAAAACAAAGCATTACTTTAATCATAAGGAAATATCACACAAACTCAAAGTGAAAGACATTCTTTAAAACAACTGCTCCGTACTCTTCAAAAAAGTCAGCCATGCTAAAAATAGCTAAGGAAGAGTTCCAGATTAAAGAAAATCAAAGGCATTGAGTGTGTAAGTTCCTTGTATATTTTGGATATTAACTTTCTACCAGATATATGGTTTGCAAATATTTTCTCCCACTTTGTAGGTTGCCTTTTCATTTTATTGATTATTTCCTATGCCATGCAGAAGCTTTTTAGTTTTACATAATCCCACTTGTCTATGTTTGCTTTTGTTGCCTGTAATTTTGGTGTCATATCCAAGAAATCATTGCCAAGGTGAATGAATGTTCAGGAGCTTTTCTAGGAGTTTTACAGTTTCAAGTCTTCACTTAAATATTTAATCCATATTTGAGTTCATTTTTGTGGATGGAGTACAATAAGGGTCCAATTCCGTTAATCTGCATGTGGATATCCAGCTTTCAGGAAAAAATAATAGGTGTGCATGAGCACAGAGAGAGAAGCAAATGTAGCAAAATGGAAACAATTATTGAATCTGCATGATGTGTATAAAGGGTATATGGGCGTTTTTTTGTACTATTCTTGTAAGTCTTTAAGTTTATAATTATTTCATAATAAAAAGTTATTTAAATCTCAATGAAGTATTAAATCACCTCAGTATGACCACAGGGTTATAATAGAATGACAGCACATACAGGAACAATGTGGATGGGATGAGAGGTTAGGTCCTTAAAGGAAAGTGCTGGAGAGACAATAACAAGGGTGTCCTATGTTCTAGGTTTTGCAAACTTTCCTATTTAGTTAAACTCATATTTGCATAGTTTTCCTTATATGAATTCTGCATCATGGGAAGTTGTACCATTTCTCTTTAATGTCAGTTAAAATCTTTAGTTAAATAAGTGGTGAGCACCTGAATGATAATCCTTTATACCCGTTATCAGGTCACACCAACCTCTCTTAGCTTTCAGTTTCAGGTCAATCTGGCTACAAAGTCATACCACTTCCATCTTACCTGATTCTGCCCAACTGTGGCACCAGAATAATGACTGCAAATGGCATTGGGACCCCTAAACATGTATTTCTAATTACTAATACTTTAAGATATTATTTACTTATTTAACTAAGTATTATAGAGACAATAAAAGAAACAGTTCAAATAACTTATTTCGGAATGAACTACTTATAGTTCACTAGTCAGGAGCCTAAATATAAATTTGAAAGTAAAAATTTTAAATGTAATACAATAACAAAAGATAATACTCTGATATAGCCTGAGTGCATTGCTGCAGTTGACAAGTAATCTCATTTCACTAGACCAAGTAGACCATGCTGGAAAATTTGTTGTTACACATAAAAGAGATCTACAGCCAAATATGTTTGAAAAATGTTGGGTAAAACCAACACTAAACAGGTTCTGGTAATAAGCTAATCTACACTGTGCATCTTTAAGAAGCAGCTAGCCTCTGCAGCACCCAGTAAGTGTATTTGACAATGGAACCCTTTGTGTGTGTGTGAAGCATCTTGTGGGACTTAGGATGCCACAGTATGATGTCAGGTTTGGTTCTACTCCACGTCACTCTGTCCTTTCATGTTCTGGACTGCTAACCTCCTTTCCTACTCCCACCTCCCATTCTTATCTGTGTCCCTCTCTCATCAATACCAGTCAGTGTCATGTTAGTCACACCCTTGAATCTACTGGAATACAGTAATTGCATAACTCTACTCAGCCGGGTCAGCGTAATGCTCTAGAGTCAGGCAGACCTGAAGCCTGGCTCCACCAGTCCCCAGCTGTGTGATCTTAGGTGGATTACATGACCTGAACCTCAGTTCCCCCATATTTAAGATGAGAAAATTAAAATAATATCTTATGCAGTTGCTGGAAATTTTAATGACATAATACTCGTCAAAGGCTTAGCATTGTGTCTGGCATGTAATAAGTTTGTTCAATAAATGTTCACCCTCACGAAGGGTTGTCAGTCTTTACGTCTGTAATCACACAAAGGTCAGTACATTACCTGTACTTCAACAGAACCAAATATTTCTATTCTCTTTGCTACTAAATTAATGAATGAAATACCAAGACACTGGCAATGTGGCTCTCTGTGTGTAACAGAGATATCCCCTCCTCTCTCTCTGCCTTTCTTAGAAAAGACAGATGTGCCCTGACCCTGCCCAATGGTAGAGATACAGTGTGTCCTTCCCACCCCCTTTGCTCTACCAATGTCCAGGGCCCTCTTGTGGCTTAAGAGTATAAATGGGTGTTGCATCCTCACAGGGTAGCTGAACAGTGGCTATGAGAAGACTAAACATTCACACAGGATATCACTCCCACTCACTTGATGACTCTGAATATGGGCAGCCTAAGGTCTCACATTCTGAACAACTAGAAAATTGGTAAACAAGTGGTCAGACATGAGCAGGGTAATAGTATGACTCAGACACAGGACAATCAGTAGGCGAGATCTTGGAAGACATAAGTCATGTAATTCTTAGTCACTCTGGACACCCTCTTCTGGTAAGCTGTCCCAAGGCAGTGGATCTGTGTTGCTTCCCTGGTCCTGCTCAGCTCTGGAGCATGAGAGAGGTCCCTCTCATTGGTCCGCCTCTCAGACCATTTACTCAGCAACTTCTGAGCAGAAAAACTAGTATGAGCACAGTCCGAGAATGGGGCCTAGGCATCTGGACTGTCACACCACATTCTACTCTTCTCTGTTTTTGTCTCACCTCTCTTCCCTAACCTGAGATAATCTGGAGGGACTGCTAGCCAAATGGAGACTTTATGAAAGTTAGGAAAAGGCCCTTTCCTCATGATGCTTTCCTGTCATCTATCAGAAAACTATCCGGTAATGTTTTAAACCTCAGCCATGTTAATAGAGCAGCCCTTGCATTTGCACAAAGCAGACAGGCTCATTTGTAAGCAGAGGCCCTGGGTCTTGTCTCCTCTTCTTTAAACTCTTAGACCAACAAAATTAATCCCATTCTTTTAATCTTGGACATTGGATAAGGCCTCTTTTTCCAAAGTTGCCTTCTCTAAATCCCTAACCTTCTCTTTGAAGGGAGTCTACCTTTGGTGGTTTAGAGGTGAAAAGGGGAATGGAGGCAAAACAAACACAAGTTAACTTATATCAAATAATTCTGATAATATGTTCTCTGAACAGTGCCTGTAAACCCTGCTAAAACATGCTGCCATTGTTGAGATGGAAGAGGTTCTATTGACTTCCCTAGCTTTAGGGAGAAACAATAACTTCTCAGTTGAGTGGTAGCTGGAGGATTCTTCCCATTACTCAGAAGCTCCTAGGCTGGATTTATCTTCCTGAGCATCTATATAGCACCCTGTTTCCCATTATCAAAAGTTACTCTCCTGCCTTCTCTGAGTTTTACTATTTAGCTATTTATTCAAAAGAAAGAGAAAGAAATTACAGAGACAAGCATTCATATATGAGGCAGATTTACATTTTAGAGTGTTCACATGAAAAATAAAATATCTACTACATGCAAACAGGATCAGTGATTCTCAAAGTGGTCTCCAAACTAGCAGCACCAGTATCACTTGAACACTTGTTACAAGTGCAAATTCTTGGGCTTCACCCCAGACCTATCGTATCAGAAACTTTGGGGATGAGGCCAAGCAATCCATGGTTGAAAAACCACTCCAGGTGATCCTGATGTTTGCTCAAGTTTGAGAACCACTGCTCTAAATACCAGACCAATGAAAGTCATATCAAAGATTAAAAAGAATTCTTCACTCCACCAACAAATGAGATTTAACAACAGTCAGCTATTCCCACATCAGTTAACCATAGGGACTGATTTCGTCTTCTTCAGGCTCTCTCTCTAACCTCCCCAGGTGTGCCCTGGTTGGCTCTTGAGGACTCAAGACTTACTTTCCAGTTTTCACGCAAGGTCAAGAATTTTGTCCTGAAAGCCAGTTCACAGGACCACACATCAATTTCCTACTGCTCCTATCACTGAAGTGGGACCCTGATTCTCAAATTCTTGTTACTTACTTCAGGATTCGTGACTTTAAGAACCCTAGGGGTGGGATAGGGAGGGTGAGAGGGAGGGAGATGCAAGAGGGAAAAGATATGGGAACATATGTATATGTATAACTGATTCACTTTGTTGTAAAGCAGAAACTAGCACACCATTGTAAAGCAATTATACTCCAATAAAGATGTTAAAAAAAAAAAAGAAACCTAGCACTAAACAAGTCTCCATATTGTAACCCACTCTGGGATATAATGCCTCAAACACCTTATGCCAGTTTGCATTAGAGTTGAGCCTGCAACCAGACTAAATATTCTGGTTGACCAACTCCTGCCCCCATCTCATTCCTTTCCCTATTTAGTGCTATTTCTGTCCATTTACCCAACAGAAGTTGCCAGGTTGCCACATAAACTAAACCTGGTATATCATTTTGACTTGTCTGCTTTTTCCTATTTCCTAAAATCCAGCACCCATGACCAAATGATTCCACTAAATGAGTGGTTGCCAATCATCACTGCTATAGACTGCAATGTGTCCCCCCAGAATATATATGGTGAAGCTCTAACCCTGCAATGTGACTGTATTTAAAGATAAGCCTTTAAGGAAGTAATTAAGGTTAAGCAAGGTCATAAGGGTGGGGCCCTAATCTGATTGGATTGGTATCCATATAAGAAGAGGAAGAGACACCAGAGATTCTTTTTCAACTCAAGTGTACAGAAGAAGGTTGAGGGAAGATATAGTGAGAAGGTGGCCATCTAACAAGCCAGGAAAGAGAGGCCTCATTGGAAGCCAACCCTGATGGCACCTTGATCTTGGATTTCTACCCTCCAGAATTATGAGAAAATAAATTCCTGTCACATAAGCCACCTGGTCTGTGATATTATGGCAGCCTGATCAGACTAATACAATCATCTGGGGGAGGTTTTAAAAATTACACATCCCTAAAAGAATGATTCGATTTGTTTGAGGTATGGTCCTCACATTTTCACTTTTTAGAATCTTCCAAGATTATTGCATGTGCAGCCAAGGTTGAGAACCACTGGGGCTGTCCCTGCTTTGTAAAATTGAATACTTAGGCCTATTTTTTAAAGTCTGTCCCATTAACATAATTTGAAATGATATCTTTAGATTTAGACGTATCTGTATATCTGTCTTCCTATTCAAGGAATCCCCAAATACATAAGGAAGACATGGTTATAGCTTGCCAGATTGAATAACAGAATATAAACTGAGCTTGAAATTAAGATAATTTTAGAATAAATCAGTCAAAGATTTTTATTGTAATGAATTATTAAAGATATCGTATTTTTCTGTTGGAAATAACTTTCAAAGAAAGAAACAAAATAAGTAAAGAAACCTTTAACAACCCTGTAAACAAGACAGGGTCCTAACCTGAGAGCACAACATTTGAGAAACACTGTCTAAATTTATACTAAATTAAAAGAAGTTGCCAGTACTCTACATAATTCACCTTCTCAAGAGTATAGTACAGCCTGGTTGAAGGTAAGTGTAAATTTTTCTGAAAAAAAAAATCCCACTAATATCTCCAAATTGGAGGGAAATATATTCTACAGGGTTCCGCTGCAGAAAATAAAATCCCCCCTAGTTACTTGAAGCAGAACAGGATTTGATGAAGGAAATTAAGTTCTTACAAAATTGTTGGAAGATCAGGAGAAATGGGGTTGAATCTGGACAGCTCCCAAAGCCAAACAGCTTCTGCTATGATCAGGAAAGCTGATTCTGCAGGAACCTGCTGAATCAGGGAGCCACATTCTGAATTAAGAAGCTTTAACAGATGACCCCAGAACCATGCAACCTCTGCCATTCTCTATCCATACAAACAAAAATGGATGCCCTACATCCTGCCTCTTTACCTGTGTGACTCAATCACTAATCAATGTATCATAAAAATGCTTCTGCTTGATGTATCTAAATCATGTCCAGAACCCTACCTGCAAGGGAGGCTAGGAAATGTGGTCTTTAAGTTTTTCAGCCTTTGATTCTAGAAGAAGATTGGAATATTTGTTTATAAAGCTACTTTCTATATACTTGGCATCCATATACAACCTACTTTCCATACTTGTATTTCCAAACAACAAAACAACCTCCACAACATGGCTATCAGGTACAGTTTTCTAGCTGTAGACAAGTAGTTATAGGAGGCATTCAAGAGGATTACTAGCGTTCCAGGCATATTCATCTCTCTATTTCCCCCTTGATAATTAGGATCAATTATGGCAGATAAAACAAGATTAGTCTCCTTTTCCTAAAATGGCCAGTTGATGGTCTGATATTCCAATTAAATTCTTGTATCTGTTGGAGGATGCAATCCTCTCTAGATATAAGAGCTCTAACCTAGGAGAGCCCCAAATTTCAGCAACAAGAAGCAAAATTTTCTAAGTAGGTCATTCGGTACTACATTGGTGTAATAGTAAGAGATACCATTCCCTAGTCTCTTACTCTGTTTTCAGACCCTATTACTCCAGCTATGAGAGAAATATGTTGGTCAGAGGTTCAGAGTAAGTACCACATCTATAAGGCAGCATTCCAATCTCACAAGGTGTTATTTCTTAAGTACTGCCATTACTGAGCTTTCAGTGGTTCATTCCACCATTTCTTAAGGGCAACTGCTTCTGAATGGATATTACCATTTAATCTCCTAAGTATGAACATGATGCCTTATTTCTTTTGCTTTAAAATTAGTTCTTTAATCAGAAAAAGTATTGTGTTGGATACTGTGAATAGCTATTTAGTTAGTCCTCAGATGTTTGCTGGCAGAAACACAGTAAGCAGAGAAGGCAAATCCAAATCCAGATTGAGTAATCCATCTCCAGTGAGGAAAATCACTGATCTCTCCATGATGGAAGTGGCTTAATATAATCTAACTATCACCTGGGCATTATTCTGTTGTTGGTAGTTTGGACACTTAGTTGCATCTCAACTATAATGGAAGAAAATTCATGTCATTGAACTGATGTAGAACCTCCATCAGTGCTACCACAACCACTTTGTTCTTTAACCTAATGAGCAAACACTGGAGTGGCTGGAGAAAGATTATCTTTGTCATACACTGAGTGACCATGATGGTCACATGATTTTGAGAACCTGCTCTCCAAAAGTGGGAGTCATAAATAACACATGACTCAGGATAAATAAGATACAGTACATAAGTTCTGGAGACCTGCTGTAAGACTAGTACCTATAGCTATCAATACTGTATAATTTGTACTGTATACTTTGTATGCTTTATATACTTATCAGTAGAGGAACTCTATAGCTAGATGAAGAAGAAAAACAAAAAAAACACAAAAAAAGAGAGAATCTTTTTTATACCTCACTGTGTTCTTTGGTTATGTATCTTTTCTTTAAATTTTTACCATTGATTCTTGTGTTCCAAAGATTGTGCATTTTTCCTTTTTTTTTTAAGTGTGGTAAAAAAAAAAAGTGAAAAAAAAAGTAGTAGATAAGAACATATTAAGTATGTGTTCTCAATACACTTTTTTTTTTTTTTTTGGCTACATCGGGTCTTTAGTTGCAGCACGCAGGATCTTTCATTGCGGTGTGCAGGCTCTTCGCTGCAGCGCACAGGCTTCTCTCTAGTTGTGGTGTGCGCTTGCAGGTTTTCTCCCTCTAGTTGTGGCACGAAGGCTCCAGAGCATGTGGGCTCTGTAGATTGTGGCATGCAGGGCTCTCTAGTTGAGGCATGTGGGCTCGGTAGTTGTGGCGTGCAGGCTTAGTTACCCCACAGCATGTGGGATCTTAGTTCCCCAACCAGGGATCGAACCCACATCCCCTGCCTTGCAGGAAGGATTCTTTACCACTGGACCACCAGGGAAGTCCCTTAATACAGTTTTTACACTTAAACTTGTTAAGAAATAGACCTCATATTAGGTATTCTTACCACAAAATAGTGATGATGATAACAATGATGATGATGACGATGATGATGATGATGATGATGATGATGATGATGATGATGATGATGATGATGATGAGAAAGGGGGTGGGAGGAAACTTTGGAAGGTGATGAATATGTTTTGGGGAAGTGATGGTGGTAATGCCTTCACAGTGTATATTTACCCCCAAACTCATCAAGTTATACACATTAAATATGTACAGCTTTTTACATATCAATCATACTTTAATAAAGTGTGTTTTTTTTTTAAGGAAAAAAAAAAGAACACATGACTCAGCCTCTGGGTCTATCTGAAAGGTTCATCAACTTATCTCTTCTTCAAACCTCCTTGTCAAAAATCCTCCAATCTTGTATTTCCCAACCCAGTAGCCACTGGCCGTTGCCCATGAATCAAAATGTGTACTACATTCAGCCATCTTTCACTCTGGACAAGGTACACCACTAGAACATAGGGTCTGCCCATTGGGAGGATTTCCTTCCCCCCCGTCTTTCAATAATACCCTGTGCAAAGCTGTGATGTTTCAGCAGTCAGCCCACTTCCAGCTTAGGCCACATATCATGAAGAACCATCCATAAACAGACTTGAATTTTTTTCTTTCTCAGGTTATATGGAATTTCCCATGAGGTCCTGGGGCTGGGTTGAGGGAAGAATGGAGTAGAAAGACTTGCACAAACCTTATGGCATATATTATACTTCCGCATGATAATAGAGTGCTGCTAGACATGCCCTAATTTATGATTTAGCAAATCAGACACCACTCAGTTTTACGAGAAGCATGAATTCAGCACTCAGTCTGTGTGTATATCTGTGTCCTCCAGTTATATATTCAGTCTCTGCTAGAGTCTAATAGCACACCAAGAGCTGTTTCTCAAAAGGAGAATAGCTACCTGCCAAAGACAATGTGGCATGTTTGGATTCTGCTACTTATTGAATATATTGAACATATATGAATATACATGTAGTTGTACATATTATATATATATTAATTTATTTTATATAAATTCTATACTCAGGAATTGGAAAAAAACACAATACATACACATGGACCTACCAAAAAAACTCTGCGGTGGACATTGACCAAAACTCTGTTTATCACCAGAATCTGTAAGTCCCCACTCTGACCAGTAAACCATAATGGTGACTGCGTCCCCATGGATTAGTGCTATCTCAAAACCAGTATCAATAGTCACTGAAAGGTCCAGTATCTTTCTTTACCCCATAAAATATCCCTTTGTTATCAGCAATGGGAGGAAGATTTACAGTATGTACTTGTGATGTTTTGGTAGTCTTTCTTCAAGAATACTGATCATTGGTTGACTGAAAATTTGTATTTAATGGTGGTCCAGGATGAATAAAGATCCCAGAAATTTCTTGTTGTAATAAAGAAGGAGGAATCCAAAGTTGCAGGGAGAGCAAACAATGATGCCCTTTCACTCAAAAGGCTCTGGGTCTATGTACTCACTTAGGTCTGGGAATTGGTAGGGAGACCATGATTACCATGGTGTCTCAAGTCAGGCCTCTGTTCCCAGACCTTGAGTTTTTAGTGAGCTGCCCATCTATTTCATTCCTAGGGCCCCAAGATCAGTAAGTCACCACTAAAAATTTCTGCCATCAAACCACTTCTACCTACTGAGATAACCATGCTCAGCCATTCTGGCATAGTTAATGCCACACTGGCCTCTGCTACATAGAATTCCATCATTCCCACGAAAGTAGGGATTCTGATTGAATGGCATGTTTTGTCTTCACTTTCAACCTATAGAGAACGGCCATGGCTATCTCACATCGATGTATTTATCAATGATCTGAGTGATCTTGAGAGACATAGTTAGGGGCAGTCGAGTTGATCACACACGTTAAATCCATTCTAACATTCCTAATTCCCTAATACTTGAATTTCTTCTTTTTCATGATACTAAGGAATTTCTGGCATTTCAATTTTATTAGCTTAAGCCACCATTAAGTCTAGGAGTCAATCAGCCATCAGACCACAGAAACACTCTCAGATGCTCAGACTACACATTGAATCCCAAGTCTCTGGTAATTGTGTCCATAACAATAAATTCACCCCATCACAGCATTGGTCTAGTATCTTCAAAATCTATTTCCCACAAATAATCCCCAGTTTTTGGCTGTTATAAATACATTAGCAAAATCATTTAACTCCTTTTGCTTGTAAGCCTTTTCCTCTAGGGCTTCATGCTGCAATTGTTCCCTAGGACATGCAGAGATCTGATCTGGCTATAAGTGTGGAAGTGATAAGGGTAGGGAGGGTGCTACAAGAAGAGAACTGATATTTCTTTGCAAGGGACTTGCCTCACAAAAGGCTGCTACAGGGTCTTCAAGCAAAGCAAGGTCAACATCATTAGGCAACAGAGGAGCAATAGAGGACTTGGTGAGGTTTGGGGTACAGAGTATACAGATTTATCCAAGTCTTTCTAAATGATATCATTTCGGTGATGGGGTCCAACTTTTTCTGAGTCAATGTTTTCAATTTTGTGAAAAATAAATGGAAAAACTGTCAATTCAACCTACCTTATAATTCAACAAACAATCCGCAGCATCAGACTTTCCATCTGATTTCCATCTAAATTAGTCTTGAGGCTACAAAAGATGAGAGATTCTTTAAGGACAGTTGTAAAAATTCTTTGATTCTCAGATGGTTTCTAGGGCTGAAAATGTAAAATATTGAGCCTACCTTTTTCTTATAGCTCACCGGCACAATTCAGAAAAAAACAAAACAACCCACTCCCAAGTCCTTTTCTTCCTCACGTCCTCCATAGTGGTCTATCACAGTGGATGACCAGAGGTAATTGCTTAAGTACTTAAGTAATTGCTCATTCTGTGCTGCAAGTGCCTTTAAACAAAATCAAGTCCATTTCTTTCCTGTTTTATTGTCTATAACCACTTCTGGTACTAATTACTCAGGTTATCACTCAGGTCTCAGCTGCATACAATAGAATCCACTTTAACCAGTTTAAGCAGAAAGTCTTTATTATAGGGAACTATGTGCTTCCGTAAATTTTATAGAGGTAGAGGAGCAGGATTCAGGCTAATATCCCAGGACTGACTCCTAGCCCTTAAAACCACTCTGCCTCTGCTGTGATTGAGAAAGTGACCACCACCACTACAGAAAGGTAACAAATCAAGAGCCCATTTGTACTACTGATGACTGCAAAACCATACTATCTCTGACATGACTGAGGACACTGCCACCACAGGACACATGGACACCCTGGGAACACAGTGGCACCACCCCGTGACAGGAAGCAGCTGATAGGAAAACCATCTGCCACATTAGGGGGTCACCCTCTCATATGCTAGCTCCAGAACCGTGTCACCTCCCCCCACAACCTCTGCCCCCACACTCTCCCTCTCCTGCCTGTGTTCACTTTTTAATCAAAGTCTCATGCAATAGCATCTGACTGATGAAACATTAGTCCTATCTAAAACTGACTTCTGGAGATCTGGGAATGCAGTGTTCGCATACTAAGAAGGATTTAGGGTGGATGTTGAGTTAGCCATTAACACTTGTAGCTTCTCCTTTCACTGCATATCAGAAAAAGTTCAAAATCGTAACGATAGGCCTAGAAAAGACACCACAGTTTGCCTTATTTTTTCTCTGCTCCATGAATGGTGGGAAGACAGGTAAAATTTACAAAGAGCCATAGTTAGAACCAATGATCCACATCCACAAATTATACTATAAGGCAAACTATATTGACAGGTCTACAAAAATTCATGGGGCTTTTTCAACAGCTTAATTGAGGTATAATCAATGTGCAACATACTATATATATATAAAGTATACAACACGATGAGTTTTGATATATGTACACACCCATGAAAACATTGACACATCAAGATAATGAACATACCCATCAGCCTGGAAAGTTTTCCCAGGTCCCTTTATAACCCATGCCTATAGGGGTTCTTTTAATTTGACATTACATCATTAGCCAACTCATTCTTTTTTTTTTTTTTAAGAAAACTACACACCTTTACTATTTTTTTTTTTTTGGCTGTGTTGGGTCTTCGTTGCTGCGTGCAGGCTCTCTCTATTTGCAGTGAGCAGGGGCTACTCTTTGTTGCAGTGTGCAGGCTTCTCTTTGTGGTGGCTTCTTTTGTTGTGGAGCACGGGCTCTAGGCACACGGGCTTCAGTAGTTGTGGCACGTGGGCTCACTAGTTGTGGCTCACGGGCTCTAGAGCGCAGGCTCAGTAGTTGTGGCACACGGGCTTAGTTGCTACGCTGCATGTGGGATCTTCCCGGACCAGGGCTCAAACCCGTGTCCCCTGCATTGGCAGGTGGATTCTTAACCACTGCACCACGAGGTTAAGTCCCCAACTCATTCTTAAATAGAGGAACAAACCAAACCCTCTCCCAACAAAGAAGGATATTTTCTCAAATCCAAAAAGCTAAACTTTCAGTACAACAATTCAAGTTCATTCTTAGATAATCCAGAAAAAAAAATCAACATGTTGGGGCATAGCCCTAGTTCTCTCCTTACCCACCACAAAAATCAATATTACGAGACAGATAACATAAACCATTGGTTCTTAAATGTGTATAACAGAATACTGATGCGTAGTTAGTGTCACAAATGTCTCTCCAAATTTGGATCAGTGTGAAGAAATTTTATTTGCTACAATGGAGAACACATACTACGGATAGCAATGCCTATCAGCAACTGAGATGAGCATGTCATAAAACACAGGTACAACTTGTAGCCAATGAGACATAAAAGGTACAATAAATGAGAGATGAGAGAAACCAAAAAGGATTTTGTGTTTACTAAAACAAACCCAAAAATGTCTGATGTTAAGTATATGAGAAAGAATGCCAGGGTAGTAAACAGTTCTATTCAAACAGCAACATAACATTAGACGCTACCAAGGGAACAGTGTAATGCATTTCAAATATATCGTCCCCAAATTCTAGTATTTAGAAATGTGACATGAACATAAATAGGATAGAAGCCACTGGGAGGGGAAAAAAACACACCTAAACCAGTGGCTCTCAGACTCTGTATGCCTCAGAATCACCTGGGGGGCTTCATAAAATACAGACTGCTGAGTCCCACCCCAGGGATTCTGATTCAAGAGGTCTCAGGTAGGGGTCGAAGAATTAACATATCTAATAAGTGCCCAGATGATGCCGATGCAGATGGTTTGTGGACCACACTATAAGAGCCGCGACTGATCTAGACTTCTAGTTTAATTCCCAGGAGAAGTATTCAATGGGAGTCAAAGAGGCAGAACATGTTGAAAAATTTTTCATTTTCCAACTGTTTCATTGCTTACTTCAGGTGTCCTAATTGACAATATTGGATTTCTATTGCTTTTACTTCGTATCCATTATTTTCCCTTTTAATTTTTTTCTCATTGTCCCTTTCCTCTTTATTTCGACATGGCTTTCTCAAGCCTGTCTTCTACATTATGGATTTTGTTTTCTCTACATTTCGCTTGCTTTTCACTGCTTCAGATGCTCTGATTTCTCTGATGATATTTCTTTTCCTTAATTTCCGAACTTCCTTTGCCATTTCTCTTTTCTTCTTATTTATTCATTTCTTAGGTCATATCGTCTCATCTTTCATCTCTTGCTTTATAGAGTTCTTGATTTCTCTAATTTCCTTTAGAGGTCAAATTAGTTATTAAACACTTCTTTCTTTACTTGAATTATCTCTTCTCAATTGTGCTATTTTTGTGTCATTTTTATGCCACGCTTTTATTTTTCCTTCTTCTGGGGGACAGGATTTTTGCATAAATTCAATGTGTGTTTTCTCTTTTCTCTGCCATTTATTCCTTAGTTGGGGGGGACGTTCCCTCTGGTTATGCTACATGTTCACCTGAAGTAAACAATGAAATAATTGGAAAATGAAAATTTTTTCAATATGTTATATTGAAGCTAGGTTTCTGATTTGAGAAATCTTGAATATGATAAAAAAAATACATAGCCTCTTGAAGAAATGGAAGTTCGAGTTAATATATGGAGAACAGTATGGAGGCTCCTTAAAAAACTAAAAACAGAGTTACCATATGATCCAGCAATCCCACTCCTGGGCATATATCAGGAAAAGATGAAAACTCTAATTCAAAAAGATACATGCACCGCAGTGTTCATGGCAGCACTGTTTACAATAACCAAGACATGGAAGCAATCTAAGTGTCCATCGACAGATGAATGGATAAAGAAGATGCGGTATATTACTGAGATTATTACTCAGCCATAAAAAGGAATGAAATAGTGCCATTTGCAGCAACATGGATGGACCTAGTGATTAACATACTAAGTAAGTCAGAAAGAGAAAAACAAACACCATATGATATCACATATGTGGAATCTAAAAAAATGAAGTTATTTACAAAACAGAAAGAGACTCACAGACTCACAGACATAGAAAACAAATTTATGGTTACCAAAAGGGAACGTGGGGGGGAGAGATAAATTAGGAGTTTGGGATTAACATATGCACACTACTATATATAAAATAGATAAACAACAATGACCTTCTCTATGGCACAGGGAGCTATATTCAAGATCTTGTAATAACCTATAATGGAAAAGAATCTGAGAAAGAATATATATATATATATATATATATATATATATATATATATATATATATATATATATATATATATATATATGAATGAAACAATCACTTTGCTGTACACCTGAAAGTAACACAACACTGTAAATCAACTATACTTCAATAATTTTTTAAAAAAAGAAGAATCATGTCCCCTCAATTCACATGACTGAAGTGCTGCTTGAGGGTTTTTGCCTTCACCTCATCTCTGCCCTGATGAAACAATTCCAATGGCGGGGTCATTCTCATCCTTCTGTTTTCAGGTTTCATGTCAAATTCTCAGAACCCTTTCCTGACCGTCTTCTATAAAGCAGACTTTGAATTATTACCACTTCAACCTAATTATTTGTTCCTTGGCTTTTTTAATTTTCAAAACATTATTCTGTCTTTAATTATTTGTAACTTCCCAATAAAATTTAAACTCCACAAGGAGAGAAATCATGTTTGTCTTGTTTACTGCTGTGTTCCTAGCATCTACCACAGTGATTGGCACATAGTAGTTAATCAAAAAATGTGTTAAATGAATTAATAAAGAATTATAAAATTCATACAATTAAAACCACATTTTAGACTGTAAGGTCAAATGGTATAAACTAGAGTCTAGAATTAGACCCAAGCATACATGCATTATTATTTTAAGTTGGCAGAGCAGTATTCAGTACCTGAGGCATTGACTGGACATTTGGAAAAATAATAAGGCACAATCCCCTATGTGAATGGCTTTTGAGGAAGTCAGGGGATAGTGAATAAGTTAGCACAGAACAAAAAGAAGAAAATAGATTCAGAAAATCAGATATGCATGAAGTCAAAAGTTTAGTGTGGCAGGATCTCAGAAAACACTATAAGATATAAGCCATCAGGAATTTGCAGATGTCTTAGGAAAGGCTTCACCCATGACTTGGAATAGAGGATTATACAAATCTTACCTAATTCTGAAAGAGAAACTGATATCTGGGTTACATACACATAACATTGAAGCAAGAACTTTAAAAAAATGGATAGTTTTGACTGTACAAATTGAAACCTCTTATATTACAAAAGTAATAGTCACCACAAATAAGACTGAACAATAAATTACAACCCAAATGAAAAGTTGCAACATATTTGGGAAATGATTATTGTTTGTAATATACAAATAACTCTCATAAATCAATAAGAAAATGAAAATTACTGAAGGACACAAAGAGACAATCACACACACACATACAACAACAACAACAAGTAATGATCCTACTCTCCCATCCCCCCCAAACAAAACCCTAAATATATAGGGTATATGGTGTTAACTATAGTCAAATACATAAAGTACATTGAAATATCATTTTTTTACCCATTAGATTAGCAATGATTAAAAAGATTGACAATATCCAAAGCTGACAAGAATGTAGGGAAATAGACCATCTCAAATACTGTTAGAGGATTTAGTTTAGAAGTATATATTAAAAAATTAACACTTTGACTTAGCAGTTCCTCTTCAAAGTATTTCTCCCAAGAAAACAATGTGTCAATTGCAATTTCAAACTCAGCAAAACAAAAAGAAAACTCTTACACTCCCAACAAAACTTATCAATCTCCCAATTTTTCCCATCTTACTACATGGCACCTCCAGATACCTAATTGCTCCAGAAAGAAACGTGATTATCCTTGGTCTCTCCTTTCTCTCACTTCCTACAACCAGCTCAACAAGTCTTTTCAACTCTACCTCCAAAATCTATCCCAGATCCATCCTCTTCTCTCCTCTCCACTGTGCACACTGTAGTCCAGACCACTATCATATTTTCCCTGCATCCCTGCAGATAGCTTCCTGACTAATCTTACTTCTACTCTCATGATCTGACCCCAACATTGAAGCCAAAATTAAGCCCTTTAATCAAAAAATTGTATTTTTTAAAGTAAATGCTCAAAGTCCTAAAATTTCTCTCATCTTTAAATCTGACTACCAAATTACAACAAACCTTCCTCTACTCCACATCCTATTCTAGCTTTTTCTCTGCTCTCTTTTATAGCAAAAAAAAAAAAAAAAACAAAAACCTTATTGTCTATAACCTCCATCTCTATTTTCTCACTTCTATTCTTTCTCAAACCCTCTCCCTTCAGGCTTTCATCCACACCTCCTACCAAAAACCTCGTGGACATCATGAACTTCACAGTATTAAACCCAACAGTCAATTCTCAGTCCTCTTGCTACTTGACTCCCCAGCAGTATTTGACACTGTTGATCTTGCCTCCTTCCTCAAATACTTTATTCATTTAGCTTTTGAGATACCACAACTTCCTGAGCTTCCTCCTACCTCTGGCCATTCCTACTAGCACTTCTCTCCATGGGATCTCTAAATGTCAGCGTTCCCCAAACTCCTTCCTCAGACATTTTCTCTTCCCTCTGTTTATTCACTCCCTACATGCATTCATCTATTGCTACAGCTTTAAATATCCTCCAAATGTTAATATCTCCAAATTTATGTCTCCAGACCTGACCCTTGCCCTGAATCCAGGCTTGTATATTCAATTGCCAACTCAGCGTCTCCACGTAGACATCTAATAGGCATCTACAGCTTAACGTATACAAAATGTACTCTTATCTTCCTCCTCAAAACTTCTCCTTTCCTGGTCTTGTACATTTTCAAAACTGGCACCACCACTCACCATATACATAAGGCAAAGCCACTGGATTCTAGCTTGACTGCTTTCTCTAAGACTCCATATCCAATCCATCAGTAAATCCTATTAGCTCTTCCTTTTCAGTACATTCTGAAGCTGACAATGTTTCCCCACTTCTGTTACTATCACCCACCTCAAAGCCACCATCATCTTTGCCTGGACTAATTTCAGAGTCTCCTAACTCTCCTCCTTACTTCCATTACTTCCCCTTTCATACAGCAGCTAAGGTAACCTTCCTAAAAAAATGTGATATCATGTCACTCTCCTGCTCGAAACCTTCCAATCTCTTCCCATTCTATTTAGAAGAAAACCATTGTCCTTGCTGATCCTGCCTTTCCCTCTTCCCAGAACAATTACCCCCACCTATTGGCTTGGTTTACTTTTCACTTCTTGTAGATCTATGTCAAGTGTCATCTCCTCTAAAAGAGCTTCCAGACCACCCTACCTAAAATAACATGTGTACACACACACACACACACACACACACACCACTACCCTGCTTTAGTTTTCACATACATTTCTACCTGACATTAGGAAGCTAGAATGTCAGCTTGAAAAGGGCAGGGACTTCCTCTGTTTTGGTCATTACTGAATTAGTGGCATCCCCTATATTCTATGGCCTGGAACATGGCTGGTATGACACAATTGCTCCATAAATACTTGATGAAAATGGATTGAATAAATGAGTGGTTCCCTTGCTCCTTCACCTAAAATCAGCACCTCTACCACACTTAATCTCCCCAAACAGCATTGAGAACTTAAAAAAAAAAAATCCTACTTACAATAAAATCTAACTCCTAATCGTAGCCCACGAGGCCTTAAAGGATCAATCTCTGTGGACTTCTCCATTCTTTTTTCTTCCTCTTCTTCTTCTTTGTGTGTGTGTGTGTGTGTGTGTTTTTAATAAATTTATTTATTTATTTTTGGCTGTGTTGGGTCTTCGTTGCTGCACGCAGGCTTTTTCTAGTTGCGGTGAGCGGGGGCTACTCTTCGTTGCGGTGCGCGGGCTTCTCATTGCAGTGGCTTCTCTTGTTGCAGAGCACAGGCTCTAGGAGCACGGGCCTCAGTAGCTGTGGCACGCGGGCTCAGTAGTTGTGGCTCGTGGGTTCTAGAGCGCAGGCTCAGTAGTTGTGGCTCACAGGCTTAGTTGCTCTGCGGCATGTGGGATCTTCCCAGCTCAGGGCTTGAACCTGTGTCCCCTGCATTGGCAGGCAGATTCTTAACCACTGTGCCACCAAGGAAGCCCTCTTCCTCTTCTTCTGACACTCGCTCTTTGCAGCTCGGTGCACTTGAGCCATAACAATCATGCTTCTGTTTTTCAAACACTCAAGTTCATCCCAAATTAGGGCTGAGACAATGGCCTGAGAAATTCTCTCTTCTTGGCTCCTTTTGTTCAGGTTTTTGATAAAATCCCATTTCCTTAGATAAGTCTTTCTTGACTACACTAGCTAAAGTTACCTCTCTCTCTCATTCAGGTACTACCATATTTACCTATTTTGTTTTCTTCAAGCACATAACACTATGTGTAATTATCTCGGTTACTTATTTGTTTGACCTCCTCCTGAGAATGTTAGTTCCATAAAAGCAGAGGTCTTAAATGTTTTATTCACTGCTATATCACCAGGACTTAGAATACTATCCGGCACCTAGAAAACACCCAGTAAAAACTTATTGAATGAATTGTACAATGATACATATACATTTGTGTCTTTGAACCAGTGTTGTTTATAAAACTCAAAACTGAAAATAAGCTAAAATCCATCAATGCAAAATTAAAGTATTTGTGGAGTATCCATACACTGGAATACTTTGCAACCATTAGTAATGATAATACAAATCTATATTTATTGATATGGAATAATGACCATAATACATTAATGAATGAAAAAAGATCACATATTTTGTTTGATCTAATTTCAGTTAATATGCTTGTGTTTGTGACTGTATAGTTATATGTCTTGTAAGATACCTGCCAAAATATTAGCAATTGTTGTTACATACTATTTACCTTCCATATATATGTAGTATAGTCTGAATTTGTTTGTTCATTTACAGTGAACATTTATTATTTATAATCAGCTTTTATTTTGAAGAGGGGGAAACACAGGTGTTCTTCTCCATGAATAGACAGCACAACACTAATCTTCTTGCTTTAAAACAACATACAGATGCCAGGCTGAGTGACTTTGATTTTTTGGAAATAGAGAAACAGCAGTGGAAATTTCTTAAACATGTACCATTTTCTATTTGAAACTATATTAGCTTGAAAATTAAACAATTACTGGATGGCTCAAGTACAGTGTCCTCTTCCTAATCTATACTGACTGAAGAGCTGAATAGAATATTTCGTAATCACAAAGTCTTTTTTTCCCTCTCAATCTTGCCCAATGAAAGAATGAACTATGAGGACTTATCACCAATTTTGAGTTTTCTTACTTAGTACCCATCCCACATCTTACCTCAAACAGTGTACCTAGTACACTCCAAACCCCGTGCTGGAGAAAATTATGTTTAGTCCCCAGACTCTTTTCAGCCAGGTCTGTAGTCTAATCTGAACTCAGAGAGGCTTTCTTGTACTTATTTATTTATTTCCTGCGATTGTCAAGCCAGAAAAATTCATGTCAGCAGTCACCAAAGAGAAGGCACAAAGTAATCAAAGACTGCTTTTATTCATTCAATAATAACCATGTAATTATGGAAGCATTTAAGATAATCTCAGCCTCTTGTAAAAAGGCATTTGTGCATATACACTGTCATAAATGTAGTTGTCTGTGCATCGAAGCAGAATCACAGCCATTCCTATAAATCATACTGACACACTTTATTCTAGTCCAGCTTGCAAGAGAGCTGCTTTCATGACATCCCCAGATCACAAAACAAGTAGCAGGATACAGTCCAATTACTTTTCTGACAAACGTAACAGAAAAAAAGAAAACTTGCAAGGATGAATTCATATGAGATTGAAACGTGCTTGGAAGACCAAGAACTGAGAGATCACTGCGATTCCTTTGGGCACCATGATATGCCAAAATTGCTTTATGCCACTTAGCCATAATTGTAGCTAACCGCACTGCTGGGGCTCTTTTCTTGGCAGGATCCAAGCCTATGAATATGCGTGTGTATTTGTGTGTGTGTGTAAATTAAGTTCCTTGTGAAGATGTGATTGCTCCACCTGTTATCGTCTGTCTCTATCTTAAATTTTCATCAAGTGTTGCCAATTAGTTCACAAACAGAACTGAAGAGTGAAAATTGAGGTGCAAAATGTCTGACTTAAGGATGAAATTTGTTATGGCCCATGATTTTTGTGGCTGCTTTAAATATTCTGTTACCAAATTGATTAAATAATTAAAGTTGCTACAAACATGTCAGATGGAATTTCACATCAAATTTCAACCGGGGCTTGGAAATGTCATGTATTTTCTAATGCTATGGGATTCTTTACATTTCTGGAAAGCCACCTGAGGTTTTCACCATCATACAGGAGACAGCTGTGGCAGGATGAAAGATCTATCTCCCAGGAATTAGAAATACTGGATTTTGTAATTTATAAACACCGTGACCCTGAGCAAGTAATTCACCTCTCTGAGATCTTTCTGTCATATCTAAGAAATGGAAATAAGATTTGTTCTTCCCATCTCATAGGATTCTTTAAAGATTAAATAAAGTACGCCCATGTCATTTGAAATGCAGTTTGAAAATTCTAAAGTACAAAACAAATTCAATAACATTATTATTTAAGAGAAGTCCCGGTATCAGGAACTAGTTTGAAGCGATCATAAAAGAGCTATTCAGCACAACTGATATCACTCAAAATCTATTGAGCATCTACTCTTCGGAAAGCACTTCAGGTGCTCAAAGATGACGACAACACTGTCTTCCTAGTGAAGACTACTTAACACAACGAAAGCTATAAAAACACACAGCAACAGATAAATGCCAAGTGACAGATAGCAATGGGTAGCGTCGGGAGATGGAAAGTGAAAGATTTCATCACTACCTTCCAGGATGAGAGAAGCGTTGAGCCTTGACGGACAGCAGTTTTATTCTATTTTTTCTTTTTCATGGCTTTCAGGGTTTAGATACTGAGATTTTAAACTCATAAATAATCATATTCCTTTCCTACTCCAAGTTCAAAGCCAATTGATAACTAGATGCTCTTATCAGAGAGAAGCATATATTTTTGAATCAGCTTTACTGCAGATAAGATTAAATTATAAAATGCAGTTTGGCCTCTGGCCACCCGACATCCCCTTAAGTAAACTTCTCAGCTCCAGCAGATTTGGGCAACTGCAGGCCTCCCTAACGGTAGCAAGGCAGAATGGAACTTGCACATCCCAAGAACAGAGCTTTCCACAAGCGAGAGGAGCCCTAAAGGAGCCGAAGTGGGCCTGCTTAGTTCTTTCCCCCAAATTCCTCAATCAGGTAAGTCACACCTTCCTCCACAGGGAGGTGTGAGTGAGGCCACAACCAAAAGAGGCCAGGAGGGTTACTCTATAGAACTAAATCCTCTCATGGAAACAGGAGTCCTGACCAGTAGAGGTTCCTTGCTAGCACAAGGATGAGGTAAAATTATAGCTTTCCTTTTTTTCCAAATGAGTAGCCATGTAAATAACCCAATCTTTTCCATTTAATTTGAAAGCCACCAAATTTTCAGACACCAAATTTTCTATGTATTTATATCTATTGCTTACCTCTTTCTTCTGTACAATTGACTTAGCTCTACCTCATTTTAAATATATTCGTATCTGGAAAAGTTAGCTTCCCCACGTTATTATGCTACGCCTTGAAAGATAATTAGGAGTAACAGATGGAAATAGATTAGGGAGGCAATCCAGGTGGGGAGGCGGCAAAGCAGGAATAAGAGGTGAGCCTGGACATTACATCCTCAGAGAAAATGAAAGGACCACACTAGCTTGAGAAGAGAGTTTCTGCGAGGGAGTTGGGAACAATCAGCTTAGAGCAGTATCTGCAGTGTAATGGGACTGAGTAAGTGATGATACCCTATAGACACTGAAGGTTTTTGAATAGGGTGCCAACAAGAAAAAAGGCGCTTTGTGAAGATCATTGCTATATTATTATTTCCTCAATAATTTAGAAATCAAAAGAGAATGCAGCTTATTAAAACAGTCCAAGAGTAAGCAATATGGACAAGGGTTACTGATGAATATATATGTTTTCTTGAATGTTTAAACAAGACAAGAAATTTGGTTTCTCAATTTAGTCTAGCCACTTATATAAGTAAGGCACAAGTACACCTCACTCCTAAATACACTTAGTAGCACACAGTCCTATTGTAAATTGTTTCCTTATTATTGTGGCCCACTTCTAGTAGTGATAAATATCTGACGATAAGAGAGAAGAATTTAAAAATATGATTAGCACCAGGAATGTCCTAAAGGAAATTTTAAAGTAGGAAAGTTTACTTTTAGGAGTCCCCAATTCATCTCCCAAAACCTATGAAAAAACAATTCTTACTTTTGATGGAAATAATATGTTTTAGGTTTTTTTGTTTAAGATATTTGGGTACTACTTGACTGGGGGAACAGCTGAGAAAAAAAGATCTCAAAGAGAAATTCTAGAACTGGAAGGAATTAGTTATCAGAACTACAGAAGTCTAATCACTTACTGACTTCAAAATTCACCTTTGCTACCCAAATGAGCTGAAGACTGAAAGAGGCTTTCCTAAAGGAAACAGAATGAAATGCATCATACAGAAGGGACTGGGATCTTTGAAACAGGAGGAGTCAAGGGGTCTTCTTTCAGCTGTGATATAAAATTAATATTGTAAAAACAGAATTTCAGAAAAAATGGTATTCACCATCAAGTCCATGTGGACCACCAGTAGGAATCAAGCCAGATGCTAGCTTAGAACCATCTATGAAACTTCAGTGAACCAATCCTAAAAAATAATTCCAGATTTATGCAAAGATCAAACTACACTGATGACCACCACAGTATTTTTATAAATGTTGTAACTGAAATGCCCCAAACAAAAAGAGAGCTTGAATAAATTATGGTTCTTCCTCAAGACAGAATCCATGCCATTTTTTAAAATGATATAAAACAGAAACACTTCTGAATGGTCATATGAGAATCTCTCTGGAACTTCTCCTTAGCAAAACAACTGTAGCTGGAGAAAACTGTATTAAAAAACAACAACAATTTAAAGTCTGTGGAAATTGCCCTAAGGGCATATAGCAAGTGGAGAAACATTTGTTCAAGAAAATCCAATAAATCTCAGTAAGAACAGCTCAGTGTGATGGAAGCTCTACTCCAAGCAGATGCAACCAAGAAAACAGGGCTCCCTTTTCCCCAGCTTCCAGGCTCATTTCTCCCTAGAAAGGGGAGTCTGTCGGCATTTATCACACCCATCCCCTGTCCCCTGATCTACACTGCAGAAACTCTATTCCGAGAAAGAGTGGCACAGTGGTCTGAGGCGCTCTTCCTCCACCAGCACCCACCAGTATATGCAGAAGCTCCACCGCAGGCATGGCAGGTGGAAAATGCTGGGACCTGGTCACCCTCACTTCAGCTCTCTCGTAAGGGGGACACTCCACAATGTCCGGCGGGGGGCAAGCCGAGAACACCAGGCACTGCCACACATCCCCTGTGCCCACTCATAGAACTGGACTGTCCCCTGAGAGAAGTGGGCCTCAGTCCCTGACCCCAACTCCAGAACAGCAGTGTGGACATTCTCCCAGTGAGAGGCAGGCCTTAGAACAGAGAGCTCTGTCGCTCTCTGTAAGGGGACTGACTTTATCTGCAACAGAGAGGTGAATTCAAGCCTGGGGGCATTATCGAAAACAATGGAAATCTTGGTGGTGAGCAATTAAGAGGCTGGTAGCTCCCTGACAGCCATAGGTAAAACTCTAGACTGGCTAAAAGTTTAACAGAGAACCGGGAAGAGAAAAGGCTAAGGAGAACCCTCCTGGGGCCAGAGAAGGCCTGGAAGACTACCTAGGCAAAAAGGTCTGACTTTAATTGGATTAGACCTTGGAGTAAGGTGTGCCTAGGGCATTATCAAAAACAATAGAGCAATCGGCTAGCAATTAATAGAAGCTAATAGCTGGATGTGATACCAAGAGAGGCAGACCATCCAGAACCATAGCAGGGAGATCAGAGAGAGAGAGAGAGCAACAAAGAGAGCCTGACAAAAACCACTGTCATCCTACTGAGTCCTGCCATGCCCTCTAGAAATGAATGCCCTGCTCCCACCCCACTGTTTCTCACCTGGCTGCTCCAGACACTCAGCTTTGAAGTATGACAAGATGCCAGAGGTCAAGACTTTATAGGAAACTTGATCTGCATGGGACTGGGTCAAGGAAACTAGCTACAGGCTGGTTCCTTAAAAAGTGTTAATGTGTCCAATCTCTAGTTTCCGAAGTGGGTGATCAGTTTAAGTATCAGTTAATTCATCAACAGTAACAAAGATTTTTCAGTCTAGTAAATTGAACGTAGTGGCAGCAGTAAACCAGTGAAAACACATGAAAGGTATGTGGGGTGCTGTGTTGGGTTTCTCAATACTATGTTGGTATCAGGACGCAATCCAGTAATTCAGGATAGGATCCTAGCTCACTCCTAAGCCTCTCCCCTTGCACACATACACACCATCACCACCACTGCCATCATGACAGAAGACAGACTAGAAAAGAGCCAAGCAGGATGATACAGCTCCTGCCAAAGGAGTTAGAACAACACTCTAGTCGCCATGAAAACTGCCAAGAATGCTGAAGGGAAAACTGAGACAGAAGCTTAGTCATTCAGTTTAACATGGGAATGGTGGTGAAGAATTTTCGCCACGACAAAGACACCCTCATGACTACTACTTGCTGCTAGTCCAGAGTTACCCCTCAACACCCTGTACCCCAAACCTAATAGACACCCTAGATCTCAGCGTAAGCCACTACTTGTAACTCTCTGAACACATGGTGTTCTCTCCTTTTTGTTTTCCTACGTGTGCTAATCCCTGCTTAGAAACCCATTCCCTCCTATTCCCACTCCCCTCACCTGGCCAGTTCCTAAATATCACTTGAACTCTATTAAAACATCACCTTCCCTAATAACCCCAATCTGGTTTGGGCGCTCATCTCACATACTCCCATGTCACCCAGAGCCAGCTTCTATCGTAGCCCCTATATTGTAGCAGAGTTATCTGTTGTTGATGTTTTTGACCGTAAACTCATTAAACAGCAGTACCATTAACATTAGTCCTCTTATCCACAATAAGCACAGGGCCAGGCAGAGAGAGACTCAACAAATGTGTGGTAAGTGAGTGAGTGACTGCAGTTTCTGGGGCACAAAACTGCTAAATAGAAGCCAAGGCAGGGACTTCCCTGGTGGTACAGTGGTTGGGACTCCACGCTCCCAATGCAGGGGGCCCGGGTTCGATCCCTGGCCAGGGAACTAGATCCCACAGGCATGCCTCAACTAAGAGTTCGTATGCCACAACTAAGGAGCCCACCTGCCGCAACTAAGACCCGGCACAACCAAATAAATAAATAAAATAAATATTTTAAAAAAGAAGCCAAGGCACCCCAAAAGTTGAGACCATGACCACAAAAATAATTCCAGAACCCACTGCTGGTCATTCTAAGACTTCAAACAAATTGTCTGTCTTCATCAGGACTAGTTAACAAATGGACAGAGCTAAGCCTACAGGTCACAAGAGACTTTCTTTGTAGCTCTCGGAGGCTATAATATAGAGGGGACTCACAACATGAGTCTCCGGTAAACCAAGATAAAATAATGTGATAATGTGTGACACATTTGCATTTAAACAAAGACATCTTGGATTTATTCCTTAACTCGTAGAAATGGTTTAAGAGTGGCATTTCACAAAGCAGAAATAGAGACATAGACGTAGAGAACAAATGTATGGATACCAAGGGGGAAAGGGGTGGGAAGGGAGGAATTGGGAGACTGGGATTGACACACATACATTACTGATACTGTGTATAAAATAGACAACTGATGGGAACATACTGTAGGGCACAAGCAACTCTACCTACTGCACTGTGGTGTCCTAAATGGGAGGGAAGTGAAGTAAGTCAGAAAGAGAAAAACAAATACCATATGCTAACACATATATATGGAATCTAAAAAAAAAAAAAGGTTCTGAAGAACCTAGGGGTAGGACAGGAATAAAGACGCAGATGTAGAGAATGGACTTGAGGACACGGGAAAGGGGAAGGGGAAGCTGGGACGAAGTGAGAGAGTGGCATGGACTTATATATACTACCAAATGTAAAACAGATAGGTAGTGGGAAGCAGCTGCATAGCACAGGGAGATCAGCTCGGTGCTTTGTGACCACCTAGAGGGGTGGGATAGGGAGGGTGGGAGGGAGACACAAGAGGGAGGAGATGTGGGGATGTATGTATATGTATAGCTGATTCACTTTGTTATACAGCAGAAACTAACACACCATTGTAAAGCAATTATACTCCAATAAAGATGTTTTAAAAAAAGGGAGGGGATATGTGTATGTGTATGGCTGATTCATTTCGTTGTGCAGTGGAGGCTAACACAACATTGTAAAGCAACCATACTCCAATAAGAATTAATTAAAAAAAAAAAAAAGAGTAGCATTTCAGGCACTAGAGCAGAAAATGGGAGAAAATATTTTACACATAGAAACCTTCTTTGGGGTTTTGCTCAAGTCTTACTTCATAAGTGACCACTGTTTAGGGTCACCAGATAAAATACAAATGCCCTTTATTTTAGTATAAGCATGCCCCAAACATAAATATATAAGTATATCCCAACTACTGCATGGGATACACTTTAAAAAAAATCATTGTTTATCTGTAATTCAAAGTTATGGGCATCCTACATTTTCATTTGGTTAAAAAAAAAAACTTGAAAAAAGCATACTATTACATTATAGGAGTTTTCTAATTCATCGAAGCTTAGCCCCTTACGTCAAGAGTTAACATTCCTTCTTCATCCTCTCCCCAGTTTAATTAAAAGTTTTAAAACTTTTATTTTCTGCACCATGTTCATTGACTGTTTCTGCCAAAACTCCATGATATCCATTGAAATGACTATCCTAGCGTGTAGCTGAGAAAACTAAGGGTCGAGGGGAGTAGGCAGGAGAGAACTCCCAGCCTGATTACCAAGCCAGCAGCTGCTTCACACACTCTGTCACTCGTATTATGGTTGTTACTAGTCACAATAAGGATAATTATATTCTCATTAAATAGGACTCTTTCTCATAATAGCCTAATTTGATCTCCAATAAGGACCTGATCCAGCAGTGCTTTAGAAAGCACGGTGCTGTTGATCTCAATGGCAGCCCACTTGGCACACGGAACAGAGATTTCTCTTCTCCTATTCAGCATCACCACCACCTGTGAAATTCCTAAGGTTCCTTCTTCATGAAAATTCAATCTCCTGCTCAGGCTGAAAACATTTCTATTTGATAATGGTTACACATGGACACTGAGGAGGATTCAATAATCCCCAAGTTCCCCTAGTAAGGTTTTCATGTCTTTCTTTAGATGTATTCTGTATAAAACGCACATCTTGCTATTTTATCACCCTACTAAGATGAAAGCATGACTATTATCATCTTTATGAATTTTATCACTATAAATTTTTCAAAAACCTAAATGTTGTTTGCAAAAAAAATTTTTTTTGAATTCACTCTTAAAATTCATTTTACCACATTAAAAATAAAAAATTAGTTCCGCCATTTAAAATTCGACGGTAGATGGGGAAACGTTGCCAGCATCTTTGTTTGTATTGCTTCCTTTCACACTCAATTCTGCAACAATTTATAATTTTAAATGCTGTTTTTTTTTAATAGAAGCTAACCTCTATTAAGTGCTTATTATGTACTAAATTTCTAATCTTTTCACATGTAAATGCTCTTTTAAAAGGAACGTCTCAACTCCACCCAACTGGAGAGCCAAGTCCTAATATATGGCCAGGTGCATCAAGCATTGTTTCAAAATCACCATGGTAACCACTAATCAGTGGAAAGAAATGCATGTCAAAGGCTCCACTCAAACAGTTCACCTAGTGCTCATCATTTGATTTTGCTGAGACACCCTTTCTTCATATAATGAGGATGAGTTTCAACATGGTCTAGCCCCACGTCCTCCAAGTCCAGGTGCTGCCCTTTGCATAACCTCACCAAAACTCCAGGTGTTTCTCCAGGTTACCTTCCTTCTGTTTCAGCGCCACTGAAAATGGGAATGTCTACCAGGGAAGTTTGGATAGGACTCAGCACCATCCAGGCACACGTGAGTGCCACTTCTGCTGTTCAACTCAGGATGAACTACATGCACTAGATCATGAAAGGTCCTCCCCAGAGAGTGAGGGACATGGCTAATGTGTCCCATCAGAGAGTCACATACTCAAATGGCAGTATCGCTGGCCTGTGGATGCTGCTTCAATCTCACAGCTCCCTGATATTAGCAGAAGATGGGGTTGAACAGTTTTTCAAGCTGAAGCTGATCCTCTCCATGGAGTCTCCTGATCTCAGTTCCCAAATACTTCCTCCAAGTATGCACGTTACCCCCTCCCAGATCAGAATGGTCTTGGGTTTTCCCAGTTTTACTTGTTCTCAACCCTGGCTGCATATTAGAAAATTCCAGAGAGTTCTGTTTGTTTGTTTGGTTGGTTGGTTTCGTCTGAGTACCAATGCCCAGTGACCACCCTGAGAGATTCTGACTCAACTGGCCTGCGGCAAGGCCTAGGGACAAGCATTTTAACAGCTTCCCCTGATGATTCTATGGTTCAGGCTGGGTTCAGAGCAGTGCTTTTTTTGTTTTCTCATCTATTTTTTCTGGCGTAAACTATATGCCAAGCTTCCTTCAGGGCCTTCCCTTTGGACTCTCAAGATGTGTTCTTTTGCAGAAGTTGGCTCTTGAAAATGGAAAGCTTTGACTTTTAAAACTACTGTTTCTTAGGTGGAACTCAAGGGTCTGTTTGGGAAGTCACAAACAGAACCGTGGCTGTTTCTTTCTCTCTGCCTTTCTACCATCATAGCCTGTAATCCTCCTGGAGGAGAACAGCTCTGCCACTGATCAGGAAATTGTGATACACTATGAATAGCAGAAAAGAAGAACACAGAGATGAACATTTCCAGATACAATCACCCCATGCTCACCCTCTTACTTACTTTCCCTTTCCCTTCAGCACCCTTCTATTGAGGAAAGACTCCTTTATTGACATTCCTCCCAACAATATTTACGAGGTTAGGAAGGCACTAGTGGTTCTCTCCAAAGGACAAGTGAAACGACCAGAACCACAGGGATTACTTAGGACCCTCGAGGTTCTTAGCCTCAGCCTGGTACTAAAAGGATCCCTGAGAAAGAAAATAGAGACATTTTTACTAGCATATAAGGAATTGGGCCTAACCCATAATCTATCTTATTTATCTATGCAGTGACCCAAGTTGAGTACCGTTACTATCGGGAGCCTGTCCCACATATGGATCAATCCACAAGGTCCTGCCTCACAAGCTTGGGGTTTAAATCAAGCCACTTCTCCTATAATATGCAACTTGAATGACTGTACCCTCAGCTTGCTACTGTGAGAAGGTCTTCCTATGATAAGTTCAAAACCCTATGGACTTACCCTTCCCAAAAGGCATGGTCCCCAGAGAGGAAATGGAAAGTCTGCTCTCTGTTTCATCACTGGTGCTGTGGCTCTTGCCCTCTGCTGTCACAGTGGAGAACAGGTGGGTCCAGAAACCTGTTGGAGGGACCGAGGCACACACTGCTCTCCCAGGCATGGTAGTGTTTGCTCAGGTTGCAGCAGCTGGAGGCTTCTCCCCACAAGCATTGCAGTCAGCTAGTAACCATGCCTGATAGCCCTACAGCAGGTATGGGTTTGGCACCATCATGTGCCATAAAAGCAAGTGCTGGGCGCTTCCCTCTCCAAGCAACTACTGCCCCTCTCTCGCTATCAAGGAACCACGAGGGGCTTTTGTCAGTATGACAAATGGGTAGTGACACACTGCTCTCAACTGAGACACGCAGGAAGCCGTTTTCCTTGGGGCACACCCACAGAGCAAGACACCAGGTGGAAAGGAGTTTTGAGCTTCCGTCACACCCATGCCTCCATGTCCAAACCAGCCTCCTCACAACCTCAGGGAGGGAACACTGTTACCCTTGGGGATAAAGGGCCAGTCATGATGTCTTTCTGAACTGTCCTGTAGGGCTGGATCCAAGTCATGCTCCTTTGATACTGAGGTTCAAACAGAGAAGTTGCTCCTTCCATGATTGGTGTCCAAAGGAGGAAAAAGTAAGAACCCTGGAGAGTCAGTAATAGCCCTCACTCCAAATCTGCCTTCAGAGACGCTGCTTCCCCCAGGCCCCATCTCAAATCTGTACCTGGCCCATGTCTCCAACGCCAGGCATCAGGCCCACAAGGGGCCTCCCCCTTGCTCCCGCAGTGTTACCCTCACCTCAGAATGACAAAAATTGTAATGCTACTGTTTTTTTTTATCAACAGATAATCACATAATAGTCTGAAGTTGACTATTTTCCCAAGACCCAGACTAGAAGTCCTACCCATTGTCACTTTATTACATGACACAGCAGAGACAGAATAAAAAGGAGATGAAAATACTCATTTAGGTCAACTCCATTAAGGTATAGATGAGGAAACTGACGCCATAGGAATTCTATAATAGTGAACACAAATTCACTAGACTAAACCAGTCATTCTTCATGCAAAAATTTAGCTGCCTATCTGTGAGAAAACTCCGCTTCAATGGCGTATTGCCTGGCTACGGAATACATTTGTGCCTACAAAATGCCTTATTGCTCTAAGCAAATTGCACCGGGGCGCATAGAATACCCACCGTTGAAAAATTTGCACAAACCCAAAGCATGCCTAACACATATTACTTGAACCATTATCAACATACACTTGCCAGACAATCCACTAAGTTCATTTTCTTTCTTCTTTTACCCTCTTCTAGGTCAATGGGAAAGTACGAGCCTTAATTTAAATTCCCCGTTATTTTGGACATACATGCCTCTACTTCATATCATTTCAATGTAGCCTATTTAATTGTAAATGATGGGTCCTATGAAGAGAGCTTTATTGCATTTCCCATTTGCAGTTGTTTACACTTTACTATCAATATTTTCCCACCAATATGCAATTCAGAGGCTGTTACGCTGACACTAATGCTAATGGGTTATATTATGCTTCTGTTCCACTACAGTGCATGTTTTTTAAAAAACATAAAAAGCCCATTTTGCAGATGTTCATATAGCCTCACAGCACAGACTTGCTTATATTCCACACTGAAAATAAGCCTAGAAATCCTCCCTCCCGCCAGCCGGCTGCAATTCAAAAATTTTGGAAATAGCTAAATTAATTGAGTCCTCAACCTTTCATTACCTCTTCCTGGTCCAAATGAAGGACAGGCATCAGTAGACCTGTCGATGCAAATGAACAGCGTGCTTACAGCAACATCAAACCAAGCAGCAAACCAGAAGAGCAGATGTCTCCAGAAAGAACGAGTCCCAAGATTCCCATTACTGAATCGTCCAGTGTCGTGATGTCAGGACAGATCACAAAAAGGAGCTGTAAAGAGTCAAAGCCATGGGGGCAGCACATCTGTCCCAGCAGCATAACTCAGCCCGAGACCTGGATGGGAGCACGACAGCTTGCTTCTAAAGGGAGAAGAATCCTCAGTGAAGGCAAAACAAACTTAATCTCCCCGGAGTCCAGCACGAAGTCTAGAGAATGCCACATATTGATCTCCTCTCACAGCAAGGTACTTGTACTTCATCACCAGTAAATAGCCCTTGCGAGTCTTTTCAAGGACTCGAGGCAGCTAAGATAAGCACACATTTTCCCCTGGTCCTTTTATTTAAAAGTAACTTGTAGGTTAAAACACACACACACACACACACACACACACACACACACACACACACTATAGGAAAACCATGAAAGCAGGATGTCCCAGTAGTCAGTTATAGGGCTAGCAAGCCTACCCACCACTGTTGAGCTTTGTTCTGGGTATTGACTGAATGTGAAACCGAAAGGCAAGTCTCTTCATCCTGCCCTGTCTCCCTGTCACCAGAGAGAAGCCCAGGCTGATAAAGCTGCCAAGGTTCCTCATGGGGGTCCCACAGAACTCTGTAATGAGTGCAAATGTACTTGCAATGAGAAGATTGTGCTGAAGTACTTGGAAACAAGACGAATGAATAATAAACAGAAGAGACTTGACAACACTGAAGAGGCTATGGAGACTTGATCATTCCGATTACACCTCTGGAAAATGACACTTTAGCGCCAATTTTGAGTGGCTGAGCTAGAGTCCAAAGCCCCATGGGTGCTAGGCTTATTGCCAGTTTTCATCTGCTTTTATGTTGGAGCTTAACGCACTTTTACATTCATGCTCACAGCCTTGTCTTTCTTCTTTCCCTTTTTCTTTCTTTTCTTTTTTTTTTTTAACAGTGCTTTACATGTTGTGGTGACTAATTTTAAAACTCACATGTATGTCCAAAACACAGCAAGCATAAAGAAAGGGTCTAGGGAATGGACTCGAGGTCACGGGGAGGGGGCAGGGTAAGCTGGGACGAAGTGAGAGAGTGGCATGGACATATATACACTACCAAATGTAAAATAGATAGCTAGTGGGAAGCAGCCGCATAGCACAGGGAGATCAGCTCGGTGCTTTGTGACCACCTAGGGGGTGGGATAGGAAAAGTGGGAGGGAAATGCAAGAGGGAGGAGATATGGGGATACATGTATATGTATAGCTGATTCACTTTGTTATACAGCAGAAACTAACACACAATTGTAAAGCAATTATACTCCAATAAAGATGTTGAAAAAAAAAAAAAGACAGGGTCTAGGATCGAATGACATGTTACCATTTTGTGGGCTTGAAATAATTAAAGCAGTATCACAATAACTATTAGGCACTGCTTTCATCATTTGTTTATCTGGAATTATGCAAATGACAGAACCAAACCAGCCAGCTGAAATCTGTCTCCCACTCCCTCCTCCACCCCCAAGCCCCAAAATTTCTGGCTTTCAAAATAGCTGCATTTAGAATTGTAGGATGATAGTGAGCCAAATAAAGCTAACATGTAGCACGGAAGGCGCACAAAGAACACCTACCTATTAGGATTTTTTCTTTCTCTTCTTTTTCTCAGGCCGTAAATGAAGTAGATCCAGGTTTTTATAGAGCCTATAGATTAGACAGTTTGGAGGCCCTCTTTGAGAATGAGAATACACAAAGTTTTTCAAAAATATATATCCATGTCAACACATGGCTAGGGCCCCTCTCAGGAACTTGGACGGGCCCCCATGCATGACAGTCTCTGAAATGTAAAATAAATCTGTCTCCAGCCCTACGTAACAGGGCTGGCAGGGATATTTCCGTGCCTCTCATTCTCCCTCACACAGCCCTGTAGCCTCCTTACTAGGATCCTCTCCCACTTTTTTCCCATGATCCTTTCCCTTCTACCACTTTTTTTCTGGAACCTGGGCAACAGATGGATTCTCCAGGTATGTCAGAACACACGCTATGAAACCTAATAAGGACCAGCCCTCTTTCCAGAAACTTCTAAGAAATGACTTCAAGGGAAAAAAAGACCAAGGACAATGAAATTTTTTTGACTTGAGTTTTTGAACTGTGCTCACTTTTCTGATCCAAATCCTAGAGGGGAGAAAATCAGAGCTCAGCCCGTGCCAGTGACAATTAAAGAAACTCATCAGCTAGAGATTATCATACTAAGTGAAGTAAGTCAGAGAAAGATAAACAGCACATGATATCAGTGAAATTTGTAAGACAGTAAGTCCTTATAAGTGGAATCTAAAAAAAAAAGTGATACAAATGAACTTATTTACAAACAGAAACAGACTCACAGACACAGAAAACAAACGTATGGTCACCAAAGGGGAAAGGTGGAGGGGGAGGGATAAATTAGGAGTATGGGATTAACATATACACACTACTATATATAAAATAAACAACAAAGACCTACTATCTTGTAATAACCTATAATGGAAAAGAATCTGGAAAAGAATAGATAGATAGATAGATAGATAGATAGGTAGATAGATAGATAGATAGCTGTATAACTGAATCACTTTGCTGTATACCTGAAGCTAACACAACATTATAAATTAACTATACTCCAATTTTTAAAAATGGTAATAAAAAAAGCCAGTTCCATCACCATCTATTCACATTGATTCCTAAGAAAAATTTGGCCAGGGACCTGGCACATTCTAATTTTAATTAGATCAAGAAGTGAGTTAACAACTTTAGCTGCCAGCACAAAAACCTGGAGAAGCCAGTCTGCGCCCCTCGCAGCCAGCAATATTACCTGTCTCCAGTGTCTGCTATCTCTCTGCGTATAGAACAGCCACCCAGGGAAAAGCTGAGGAGGAAGTGAAAGGAAATGCAGCTGTTGTCAAAAAAGGGAGGCTGCAGTTTCTGCAGTCCCAGCAGTACACCTAGCCCAGGACCAACAAGGACAGTAAGTTGCTCAAACTCTCCACAGAGAACCCCACACTCATTATAGCACAGGTCAGGAGATGGGCTGCCTTCTGAATGCAATGAGGGACACCACGTGGCCCAGCTATGGACCTCCAAATCAGCATCTACACCACAAGTTCAGCGTCAACACTATAATGTCAATATAGCTTTAGTCCACCGTGAAATTCAACCAACAGATGGAAACATACTCTAAGATACTGGAAAACTGTTGGAGTGTTTAATGTTCTAGCCGAGGCAACCTATGCTAGGACTTCTGGGATACTGAGACCATCTTCCCCAGCACCCCTCCCTCTCTCCCAAGCCCGCTCTCACTGTTCTACTCAAGGCAGCAAACTCAGCCACTGCTGACTCCTCCCCCTCCGACTCCCCACATCCAAACTGTTGTCAGACCCTGTCAATTCCGTCTCTGATACATCCCTTGAATCTTTCTCCTTCCTTTCTATTTTCAGTGCATCTGCCTTCATTAGAACTCATACTAATTTTTTTCTGGATTGTGGCATTAGCCCCCTACTGGTTTCCCAATTTTCAAACTCTTATTCTCTAATTTGCCCTCAAATTGTCAGTAGCTGTTTTCTGAAACACAGATCTACGTGCTTTGCTCTGTATGTATATTTACAAAAGCTTTCAGTGGTTCCCCATTGGCTAAAAATAAAAATCCACTGTTTGTCATGACTGCAGTCTACCTCTACGACTCACCTTATACCACTCTCTCCTTTGCCCTCTCTGCTTTGGCCACATGAGGCTCTTTCTGTTTCCTTTTTTCATCTCCATGCTTTTGCTGCCTTTCTGTTTGGAAAACCTCTCCTCTTCCTCAAAATCCAGCTTAAATGTAGTTTTTTTCTGAGTCTGCATCTGACCCACCCTCTTCCTAGCTGAGTTAAATGCCCTTCCTCTGGCCTCTCTTGTAGTATTTGTCAGTCTAACTTAAAAGGTACTTATCTGTGCTCATGTCCATGGCCGACAGGTTCTATTCATCTCTGTGTCCCCAGCACCCAGCATAGAGCTGGCATGTGAAAGCACTCCATAAATACCTACCAAAATAAATAATCTCTCCAAATACCCAGGATTGATGTGTGGAGCAGATTTAAAGGAGTTTTTTGTGACACGACTTTTGTCGTGCTGGAGTGTGAGTGCAAGGGTGGTGGGAGGAGGTCAGAGCCACTCACATCGAAAGAACTTTATTAATCAGAAGAGATTTGGGGACTGGAAATAGGAACTACTTGTATCTTGACGCTATGCTCTTTTTCTTTTCTTTTTTTTTTTATCCTATACCCAACTGTGTCTGACTTGACTTTCTGGTCTGGTTCCCATTGGGCACCAAAGTTCTCCCAAAGCAATGCTTCCCCTGAAAGAGTAAGAATGCCAGTGTCTTCCAAAATTGATTTATACCCTTTAAGCCCTCAAAGCTCTTCTTGGCTATGAAACCCCCGCTCCTTTCTTCAGTTGCTATGAATTGCCAGCCTACTACAGTCAACCAGCTAGCCCCACCTGTCTCCAACAGGCAAACCAGCAAGCTTATCACATCTCCTCCTTCCATTAAACAACCCAAGTTAGCTGCAGGCTGCCACCTCCAAACAACAGGATACTGTCCGAGGGATAATCCTTACTGTTAAAATATCCTTCTCTAAGACACTTCTCTATTCCATTGTTACATCAATGCCAAGTATGAACTAAAAGATTTGAATTTTTAAATTAATCATCTGCAAATAAGCTCTGTAGCAGGTGTACTGTTGTCCTCTATTATTCATTACTTCATTTCAGTGAGAGGATTATCCATTCCCGCCCACTACCTCATGACTTCCCGTGCATCCCTAGGGGAGTATATTTCCCTGCCTTGCTTTGACTAATGATACAAGAGCACACATTCCAGATGCCAGTTCAGAGCAGACGCATTAAGAGCCAGTATATATCTCCACCAGTTCTCCTGATTCTTATCCTCCACCACAAAAAATGGCATGTCCCAGAGTGAGGCTGCCTCCCTGAGCTGGGATTCTAGGTGATGATCACATGTGGAACAGAGCCTGGCAAATCTCGGAAGAGCAGTCACCAACCAGCAGGCAACGTATAACTGACATTCTGAGGTCATATATAACTGTAGCACAATTGATAGATACAACAGATCAAAACTTTTTAGGTAAACATATAAAAATAAAAATACTTTTTATATGAAAGCTCATATAAATCAGTAAGAAGAAAATACCAAATCCCAAAAGATAAATGGGTAAAGGAGATAGAAAATTTCAAAATGAAAAAATCTATTAACAGACTGTAAAATATTCAGCTTTGCTATTAATTTCAAAATTAAATGAAAGGAACAACATGGTTTTTGTAAAATTTAAAATATATATTAAAATAGTACAAAGGACACAGTAACAGACATCATAAGGCATTGCATTTTGGGAAAACAATTGGCAATATGTACAAAAAGCCCTAAATTCTTATTTCTGCCACACTGCTTTCAAAAATAGCATCTCTAATTTATAAGCCCACCAGGAGTAATAAAGGTTCTAGTTTCCCCTTTTCTTCTCCAGCAACTGATACTATCTAGCTCTGTAATTTTTGCTCAGGGGTTTTAAATTGTTTGCAGTCACATATTAATTTGCATTTTTCTGATTAATAGTGAGGTTGAGAATGCTTTCATATACTTACCAGCCATTTCCTTTGCTCACTTTTCTATTGCATTTTTTCAGCTTTTCTTGTTAACCTTACAAATATTATCCTGTCACCCAGTTGTTAGCCTTGTAGTATTCTTTGATGGACAGAAATCTTTTGTTTTCATGTAGGCAAATCCATTAATATTACCTCTAGTGATTTTCATTTGTTTGTTTGTTTGGTCTCAAATAGCAAATCCTTCCACATCCAAGGCCACGAAGATATGCCTCAACATTTGCTTCTGCTTGGTTTTTCATCTGTTTCGAGACTTTAATCTATCCTTCCCCCTCTTATACTGTAACATACACCAAGTTGCTATTGGCCTATTTGTGGGGTTCATTACCAGTACCATACTGTTGTTTTACTATGGCTTTGTATTATGCCTTAAGATCTGGTAAGGCAAACCTGCATATCTGTTCTTCTTTTCCAATATTATCTTAGCATTGAATTCATAGTCTGAAGTAAAACTTAAGGACTTGTTCCAACTATGAATATGTTATATCTTTTAATTTATTATTATTTTATGTCCCTTAATAGAAATTTTTAATATTTTTCTACTAGGGTCTTGTGCACACTTTTTTAGGTGATTTGCTAAGTACTTTACAATTTTTGTTCTATTGAAAATGGTATCTATTACATTTTTAATAGGTCTTTACTGGTACAGGGAAATACTAATGAATTTTGCATCCGGCAATCTTACTGACCTCTATTGGGTTGTCTATGAAGTAATTATTTTATCTGCCTATTCAAATAAAAGTATTGCTTACTTTTTGTTTATTTGTTATAGTATCCAGGACCTGTAGAGAGTAGCAAAGTGGTCATCCCCACCTTTTTCCCAACATTAAGAGAAACGTATCCAAAGTTTCTCTGTTAAATATGTAAGTTCTTGATAAAAAGCTTTTATCCTCTAGAAGTGTCCTTCTAATTCTAGTTTTCCAAGAAGTATACATCCTAGGAATACCCTGCATAGGCACACAGGAGAATGTGAGGTTTATCACAGTTGTCTGAATGTTAAGAAAATGTTAGAGGTCATCTAGGTATTCATCATTGTAGAAATGAATAAGTAAATATGGCTTAAATACATTTAAATAAAAAGAAAAACTCATATATTTACCCAAGTTACAATTTCCACTTCTCTTTATTTTTTTGTGTATATCCATATTTCCAAATGGAAACATTTTGCTTCTGCCTGAAGAACTTTCTTTAACATTTCACTTAGTTCAGGTCAGCCGAAAATGAATTTTTTCAGCTTTTGTATGTCTGAAATAGTTATACTTTTTCTTTGTTTTTAAAAGACATATTTGCTGGGTATAGAGTTCTAAGTGGACTTTTTTTCCTTTCAGTATTTTAAAGATGTTTCACTGTTTTTAAAGAGAAATCTGCTGTCGTCCTTATGTTTTTTCCCCTGTACATACGTGACATTTCCTCTGACTGCTCTTAATATTTCCTATTTAATACTGGTTTTGAGCAATTTGACCATGATGTTTCGTCTTTGTTTTGTTGAGGTTCTCTGAACTTCTTACATCTGTCAGTTTATATTCTGCCTTGAATTTGGAAATTTTTCAGCCATTATTTCTTCAAATATTTCTTCTGTCCCCTCGCCAACCCTGCCCACTTAGAGACTCCAGTTACATGTATGTTAGGTTTCTTGAAGTTATCTCACAGCTGATACTATTTTCTTTTTGTTTTTAATCCCTTTTTCTCTGTGTGTTTCCTTTTGGAGAGTTTCTGTAGAATGCCTTCAAAATCGTTAACCTTTTCCTCTGCAATGTCTAATCTGCTGTTAATCTCGTACAGTGAATTTTTCATCTCACACATTTTAGTTTTAATCCCTAAAAGTTCAATTTAGTCATTTTTTATCATCTATGTCTCTATTTAAATTTTAAAATATGTGATATAGTTTTAATAACTGCTTTGATATTCTTACATGGAGATTTTAACATCTATGTCAATTCTCATTCAGTTTCAATTGATTGATTATGAATCGTATTGTCCTGCTTCTTTGCATGTCTGAAAATTGTGATTGGATGTCAGGTATCCAATTTTATCTTGTTGCATACTGCCTGTATTTGTTTTCCTATAATTGTTGTCAAGCTTTGTTCTGGGATGAAGTTAAGTTATTTATAAACACTTTGATTATTTCAGGTCTTGTTTTTAAGATTTGTTAGACAGGCCTGGGACAATGATTATTCTAGGGCTAATTATTCCCCACGACTGAGACAAGACCCTTCTGAGTACTCAATGTCCCACGAATTATGAGGTTTCTCAGACTAGATGGTGGGAATGGACACTGTTCCTGGCCCTGTGTGAGTACATCTAATTCTGATGATTCTTTCCCTGGCCTCACACACATGCACCAATCAGGACTCTGCTGAATATTCAAGGGGTACCCTCTGCAGATATCCAGGGCTCTCTTTCTGAGCAGCTTGCTCCTCTCTAGCACTCTGTCCTGCAAACTCAAGCCATCTTGGTTTTCCCAGATTCTCAGTGTCATCTATTCAACTCAGGGAGTCTTCCAGGAGCCACCTAAGTTCCCCCACCCCTGTATCATGGTCTGGAAACTCTCTCAAGGTAAGTCAGAGGGATCACCTTGTTTGTTTCTCATCTCTCAGGGATCACTCTTTTTCGTTGTCTTGTCCAGTGCCTTGTAAAGCTTTGGCTAAAATATTTTGTCTTAGTTTTTGGTTTTGTTTGTTTAAGGGTATTATGCCTGTTACTCCATCTCGGCCAGAAATTATTTATGTAAAATTTTAAAGCATAAAAAATACGATATATTTTTCAAGAATAAAAATCTACAGGGACTTCCTTGGTGCCGCAGTGGTTAAGAATCCGCCTGCCAATGCAGGGGACACGGGTTCGAGCCCTGGTCCGGGAAGATCCTACATGCCGCGGAGCAACTAGAACCGTGCGCCACAACTACTGAAGCCCACACTCCCTAGAGCCCATGCTCTGCAACAAGAGAAGCCACCACAATGAGAAGCCCGCGCACCACAACGAAGAGTAGCCCCTGCTCGCCGCAACTAGAGAAAGCCCACGCACAGCAATGAAGACCCAATGCAGTCAAATAAATAAACCTATTTTTTTTTAAATCTATAAATGTATGAACAATGAATGGAAGGGCATATATTAAATACACGGGAGTGGAAGTTGGAGGGACAAGGGAGATGGTAGATGAAGAGAACAGCAAAACGATCAAATGAGTAAAGTTCTCCCCCAGGGATGAACACTTGTCCTGATCCCAGGAATGTAATCAACTTTAGGATAGACACCTGAGGTCTGATTTCTTTTTTAATGAGTTAAGCATTTGGTTCAAGTAAATGGAAAAATAACATAAACAACTGTAAGAAAATATAAGTGAAAGAACAAATTTTTAATAGATATAAATAATCTGAAAGGCATCTCTCCCACCATAAGGATCCAGAACAGAGAATTTATTTTAGGTACATTCTATCATACTTTCAAAGGAACAAAACTCTCTACCAAAAACTACTCCCAAGAATAGAAAAAAAGAGGAGAAGCTGCCCATTTGTGTCATAACAGAGTGACCTTAATACCAGCGCTGAAAAAAACTAGCACCAGAAACTAAATTATAGGTCAGTTTTATTTTTTAAATAGATGTAAAATCATAATTTAAAGTTAACAAAGTGAATCTAACAATGTTAGAAATTAATAACATATAATATCTAAGGAGGATTTAATCTTAGGAATACAATAATGATTCAACATTTTAAAAATCTTAAAAAGTAAAAGAAAAAAGTTTATGTCCTTTTTTACAATAACTGTACTTCTTCAAAATTTATCCTAAGTACACAATAGACAATTCAAAAGCTTTATTCACAGCAATGTTCATAGAGACATTATATATAGCAATGAAAATTAGAGCTAATCTGAATGTTCTATAGCTCTAACTAAGCGAATTATGATGTAACCATTCAACTGAATATTATATAGACATATAATGTTTACAAAGAATTCAGTAGAAAATGCTATGATAGATAGATCCCTGACTTTGTCAGATTTTAAAACTCAGACCTCACTAAGGCTTATTCTGATCACTCTATTTAAACTTAAAACCAACTTCTGTCCCCCAAACACACTCCTGGTACCCCCAATCTGCCTTACCCAGCTCAATTTTTTCTTTTTTATGTAAAACTTACGAACATCTACAAAACTAGATGATTTACATGTTTATATTTACTACTTATTAGAAATATAATCTCCTATCTTTTCCTAATATGATCTCAACAAGGAAAAGTTGTTTGGCTTGCTGATGTAGCTCAAGTACCTAGAAGTACCTAGCAAAGTTACATATCTTGAATGAATGCATGAATAAGTGAATGAATTTAATGTTAGGGATTTTCATTATTTGTAAATGACCTCAAATTCTATGACTTATGAAAATATATAATTATGTTGAGGGCTGAATTTAATTCACAGGCACCATGAGTCAAATGTATATAGGAGGTGCCTGGCATCTGAATCTCAGTGTGGTTTTGTTGTTCTCTGGACATTTTATGAAGAAAATTACACGCTGTACAACAGCATACAAGTCAGTGATAAAAAGGTAAAAACTACAGATACATGTAACAACATGGATGAGTCTCAAATGCATTAGGCTGAATGACAGAAGCTAGACCAAAAAAAACTAGTATATCCTGTAGGATTCCTTTCATATAAAATTCTAGAAAATGCACACAATGGCAGAAAATAAGAGTGCTTGCCTGGGGAGGGATAATTGTAATGGGGCATGATAAAACCTTTCGGGGTGATGGAAATGTTCCATATCTTGATTGTGATGGTAGTTTCATGTGTGCATCTATCTGTCATAGCTCATCAGATTGCCTACTTTATGTATGAGAAAGTTATTGTACAAAATTCTACCTTAATAAACTTGTAAAAAAGAAAGGTAAAAATACATGCTCAAATGGTATTAATGAATGTAAACATTATCAAAACTTTCAATATGAATCTCTGATAAATTTCAAGGATGTTCAACAATATTAAATGAAAAAGACATCAGGATAAAAATCATATACATATCATAATTACAACTATGTAACCATAAACAGGAAAAAAATAGAAGAAAATATACCAAATGCTAACATTGGGATTCAACAATGATAATTTACTGTGCTTTATTTCCTTGTTTTTACTTATATGAGTTTTTAAATTTCTTCTAATAAGAATATATTAGTTTTGCAATAGAAAAAAAATATTTTAAAATCTATTTAATTACTCTTGTACTCAAGCATCATTTCTAACCCATCTTTCTTGTCTCCACAGGACTAATCATCCTGAAATATTGCTTTCACTTCCCTGTTCAAGAACCTATAGAGGTGATAATTGTATAGATCTTAAAATGTTCTCACCACAAATTTAAAAAGGTAATTATGTGAGGTGACGGATGTGTTAAATAACCTTATTGTGGTCATCATTTTGCAACATATACATGTATCAAATCAACACCTTGTACACCTTAAATTTACACGTTATATGTGGATTATAACTCAATAAAGCTGGGGGGAGGGGGAGGGAGGGGGAGAACCTACAGTAGCTTCCCATTGCCCAATATATCAAATCCAGTTCATGCTGGTGTCTGCAGCCCTATTATAACTTGTTTCCATCAGGTTGGAAGTAAACAGGATCATACCATATACTTTAAACTTAATTTTTAAAACAATTTTAAAACCTCAGATACATAAATGTTGGATTGTATACCAGCTTAACAGTGGCAGCCAGGCATTAGAACTGAATATTTTCCTCTTTTAGAAGTATAATCCAGGACAGTACGGGCTTTTTGCTGGCTTTCTCTTTTTTTCCCCCTCACAGTATTCTTTAAAGTAAGAAATACTAGGCAGTTATATTTTAAAAGGATGTTCATTATATATTTAAATATCTCCCTAAACAATATTTAGGTTTGAAATTTCATGTTATTAAAAGGAAAAAGATATCGGGCTTCCCTGGTGTCTCAGTGGTTAAGAATCGTCCTGCCAGTGCAGGGGACACGGGTTCGATCCCTGGGCCGGGAAGATCCCACATGCTGCGGAGCAACTAAGCCCGTGCGCCACAACTACTGAGCCTGCGCTCTAGAGCCCACGAGCCACAACTACTGAAGCCCACACGCCTAGAGCCCGTGCTCTGCAACAAGAGAAACCAATGCAATGAGAGGCCTGTGCACCACAACGAAGAGTAGACCCGGCTCGACGCAGCTAGAGAAAGGCAGCGCACAGCAACGGAAGACCCAACACAGCCAAAAATAAATAAATAAATAAATAATTTTTTTTTTTTTTTAAGATATAATTAGGGTCAGAAATTTCCACCTTCATATAGAAGACCTATTTTGGGATTAGATAGTGATAACCTCTAGAGCCTTGTGTACATAGAGGTCTCAAATATCCAAAGTGACTTCCTTTCAAATGTCCACCATACGTTGCTCCAACTAAGTGTTTTGAGTTTGGCTACCAGTGAAAAATCACCTTCTTTAATAAAGCAATTAAAATATAGACATTATCATTCTAGAAAAAGAACTCCCTGGAAATTCTTTTTTACAAAGTCACTTTCTTGGACATGATGTTCTACTACAGGAAAACATTTCTTAAAATATGGAAATCTTTTCAGCAAAGAAATTGCTGCTACATATTTGCTAAAAAGTGGCCAGTCTGTTTATCCCTGTCTAAAATTCCTCTGTGGTGCAAAATTTTAATGTCATAACTAATCAATGAATAAATTAAACCAATGGATGAGCACTGATTTAATAAGAAGCTGTATCAGTTAGAGTTCAATCAGAGAAGCAGAACCACAATGAATGGTACAGAATAAGAAATTGATCGTAGAGATGAAAACCTAGGCAACTGTGCTAGCTGCTGCTTCTGCCTTTGGTGCTGGGCCTGGGGTCAGTAGGGAGGGCAGGTAGTGCAGAAGGAAATACAGGTGTGAAGTGGGGCAGAGCAAAAACAAGCTGGAAGCTGTAAGAACAAAACGGACTTTACAAGAACTGGGACCCTCATTTCTCTCCTCACCTCCATCCTGGATGCTGTGCGTGGCATGCAGGATAATAGGCGTCCTTCGCCACAGAGCTCAAGATAGGATTCAGAGAACCTGAAGGAGGGTGTGGGGAGAGGAAAGGAGAGAGGAGGCACGGAGCTGACCTGGCTGCTGCCTGACGCCAACCAGGTAAGCAGTTCAGCAACAGTACCTGGCCCTACGCTGACACCTGCCTACTGCTGCACTTCCAGCTTCCGAACCTCGGTCACATTTCTCTTTTGGTTAACACTAACCGTGCCGGAACTATATCAGGAGAAGAGTTCTGGGGAACACAGTTCTGGCTTAGTTAGGTTGACAGGGAAAAAGCCGCCACAGAAACAAACTCCTGAGCCCATATTCTCCCCCCTTGCTCCTTACAATTCTTTTTATTTTCAATTTTTTTTAATTGAAGTATAGTTGATTTACGTCATTGTGTTAGTTTCAGGTGTACAGCAAAGTGATTCAGTTATACATATACATATATCTATTCTTTTTCAGATTCTTTTCCATTACAGGTTATTACAAGATATTGAATATAGTTCCCTGTGCTATACAATAGGACCTTGTTGTTTATCTATTTTATATAAAGTAGTGTGTATCTGTTCATCCCAAACTCCTAATTTATCCCCCCTACCCCCTTTCCCCTTTGGTAAACATAAGTTTGTTTTCTATATCTGTGAGTCTGTTTCTGTTTTGTAAATAAGTTCATTTGTGTCATACTTTAGAGTTCATATATGTGATATTATATGGTATTTGTCTTTCTCTGTCTGACTTACTTCACTTAGTATGATTATCTCTAGGTCCCTCCGTGTTGCTGCAAAATGATAGTTCCAGAAGCCTGTGGCATAAAACTAAGCTTCTCAGAAGTAGGAAGGTATCACTCTTGGCCCCTAATTTCCCTAGATTTACAAGACCTGAAGTCACCCTTGGTCTGGAAGATCAACCACACGGAGACTGGAAGAGCCAATGAAGATCTTGGTCAAAGAATTCTAAGGTAAGATCTTAACAAATAACTACCTGACTTAGAATATAAGCTCCCAGAGGGAAAGGAAGCTGCTATAAACCATATGCTGAGCAGCACCTTAGCTCTCTGATGAATAAAATAGAGGACCCACATCCTGTAGAAAGTTGATGCCATCTTGCAAGGCAATTGCTAATTTATTCCTCCCAAAGCCATGATATCAATTACTGCAACGTCCCACCCAGGAAGAGAAGTTCAAGCCCATCATCATCTTTCCTATGGGTCACTCTATTTTCATCAGCAAATACGTATCATGCCAACATCTCTTTCGACTCTTTTGACTGTAAAGACCAAGAACCCTTATTATGCCACATCATGAAATAAAGGGTGCATTATAAAAATGTACACAGATGGAAGAAAAAGTCATCACCGTGATTCTCCATCTCTTTCTCAGGGACCTTCAGCAATATGTGATGTCTCAGATTCTCTCTATATCTGTTCCCTTCTCATCCCCACCAAGCAGCTCTCTCGGTTGACTCTGTCAAAGTCATCACATGGCTCTGGTTTGCTCCAGCCAACTCTTAACTCATGCCTTCATTCCATTTTCAGCTTCCCTGGTAGCTGGAAAATTTTCCCCATGCTTCTAATTTCAAATTCTTAAGAGGAAAATCACCTAATTCAACTCCTCTTTGGAAACAGACACAGGTCAAACATCACTGCCCAGACTACGCAATGGATTCTCTTGGGTAATATACCTGCTCTGAGGTCCACATAAGACCAGGAAGCCAACTTGAGAGGCAACAAAATGGAAAAGGATCAAATCATTTAAATGTGGCTTGACAGGCAAGAGAGTCTCTGAACCAGGCAGTTTCCCATAGAATGAGGTGTGAGCAGGGCAAGTCTTAGAAGTTTAATCCATCTAGGAATGTTAGTAATGGCTTGCCAAAGAGAAATGGAGGTGATCTCAGTATGATAAATTTCTTACGTTAAATTCTTCTGACATTTACAATATCACATTAAGTCCAGTATAATATCATTGAGATCAAAAAAGTTGATATCCGTGAAAGCACACTGAAAAGTACTTACCACCACATAAATGTGAGAGCTGTTATCATCAGGAATTCAAAGCTTTTATTCACTCCTTTAATAGATGGTTCCTACTATGTGCCAGGCACTGCTCTATTTACTGGGGAAAATCAGTCACCATTTTTCAAATTCCAAGTACACCAATGCTGCGAATGTATATATCTTTTTAAAGCAATTAAATGATTTTATTTCTTTTCAGATGAAATCTGAATGGCTAATCACAGTTACTTATCAGCTCCTAAAACCTAAATAGCAGAAATGGCCAGTCCTTGAGTGAGACCTCCAAGGAAAACAGCATGTCACAGGAAGTATATTGCTAATTCAATGAAGTGGCACACAATGCTTTGTGTCATTGCTGAATGGATGTCCCAGTACAGCATCGGGAAACCCTCCTGCTGACAACAGCATATTTCAAGGAACTTGAAAACCAACTTCACAATCCCCTCCTGGGACCCAGATATTCCATGGTTCATATATTAGAAGCAGGAATAGATATAGTCTGAGCAAATCCTTTTGTGTATATACACATTTCTGCCTTCCAGATTCTTCCTAGAATATTAACACTAGGCTTTAACTTTGGGATTTTTTTCTTTTCTTTTCTTTTCTTTTTTTTTTTTTACTTTATTTCCCTCAAACACTATGTAGCTTTGCTAGATAATACTGAACAGCTGCAATATGCTACCCAGTGGGATTGCTGAAATTTTTGGCAATTGCTGAAATAACTCTGTGTAGACACATATTCGCATATGTGGAGATAGAAAAATTGTTTAAGAACCAGGGGACCCATCGTAATGAAAGATGCCAGCTAAGTGGTAAATATTATTATTTCATCTGAAAGAAGAACAAGGCAGAGAAAAATAATTTTTGGTAAGGCTAAAAATGTCTCAGAAGTATTGTATTAATTATTATTACAAAAGTTCATCAGGAGCCTCCAAGCTCAGCAAACTCGACCAGAAATCCATTTCCCTTCTGACTGTCTTTCAGGCAATACTAGCGCTCTTGCTCCTAATTACTTCAATTAAAAGTACTTTAGGGGCCTCCCTGGTGGCGCAGTGGTTGAGAGTCTGCCTGCTAATGCAGGGGACACGGGTTCGAGCCCTGGTCTGGGAAGATCCCACATGCCGCGGAGCGACTGGGCCCCGTGAGCCACAATTACTGAGCCTGCGCGTCTGGAGCCTGTGCTCCGCAACAGGAGAGGCCGCGATAGTGAGAGGCCCGCGCAACACGATGAAGAGTGGTCCCCGCTTGCCACAACTAGAGAAAGCCCTCGCACAGAAACGAAGACCCAACACAGCAATCAATCAATCAATCAATCAATAAGAATGCGAATTTCTTTAAAAAAAAAAAAAAAGTACTTTATAGGGACTTCCCTGGTGGTCCAGTGGTAAAGAATCCACCTTGCAATCCAAGGACGCAGGTTCGATCCCTGGTCAGGGAACTAAGATCCCACATGCCGCAGGGCCACTAAGCCTGCGCACCACAACTACTGAGCTTCCGCACCTCAACTAGAGCCCGTGTGCCACAAACTACAGAGTCCATGGGCTCTGGAACCCTCGCACCACAACTAGAGAGAAGCCTGCGCACCACAAGGCACCACAAGGAAAGATCCCGCATGCCTCAACGAAGATCCCGCATGCCGCAACTAAGACCCAACACAGCCAAAAATAAATAAAATGAAATAAATAAATAATAAATAAATCTCTTTTAAAAAAGTACTTTATAATAAAATGTTGTCATTTCTCTTCCTCAGAAGATACTTGTCAAGTTGTTCTTTCACACTCCCAAATGAGATTTTTCTTCTCAGTACAATGAACTGTTTCATCCTGCTTTCTACTTATAAGGACTCAAGGAAAATAAGTGACCTTTCTGAGTTACTGAGGGAAGGTTTTATATGTTTTGTATGTTTGTTAAAGAGTATGAGCAGGAACAGTTAATACACGATAGATTCTTCTTCTGTGTACAGTCTTTTTATTGCCAGGGGCTGTCAAACACATGCAAACTCATATATCTGGCAAAAGTCATCAGGATGCAGAAATCGTGTCATCAAAGAACCAGTCTCCCTGCTCTCTGAGATGGACTACTTCACTGTTTCAATCACATCTGTAACATGAGTTAATGTTCAGCAGCAAGAAAACATTTGTCCTTTGAAAGAGGGACTCCACTACCTGAGCTGTGCCTCAGATTCCTGGCAGAAAACGTGGGATCGCTGGTCATGACAAGCACCGACTGGGGCAAAGTTGACTTGGTCAATTACCCTCTGCTGAACTGAAGTCTATATGAAGCATCTCGCAAACAGAGACTGCTTGGGAGTGACAGGAAAAGAGACACACTTGCACCTGCCAACTTCACAGAACATGGTTCTCATTTGAGTGAACTGGGATTTCACCCTATTTTCCATCATTTTCTCCCATTAAAACAGTAACACTAGCCATTTAGATGTGTTTACAAAACTACCGTTTCTACTGGAGCTATAGACCACTATGTCTTCCCTTTTTCCATATTGAAAATAGCTCTGCTCAGGGTAAAATCTCCTACCCATGGTTCACATGAGATAACTCTTTGAAGGACAGCAATGAGGGCATCACCTAGAGTCAGAATATTAATTGCCTGTATCTTATCAAAAGAACCTAGTGTTATTTAATCTCAGATATCTGATAGGTGCAAATTTTTCTCCCAATGTGTTTGTCATCATGCTGGTCCAGAGAGGTATGTTATACAGGCATTGAATAACAAGGAAATTCACAACAGAGAGAAAACCCTAGTGAATCACCTCCTCAGACTCAAATGACTTTACTTCTGTGCTGGGCTTTGAGAAGAAATGTGGTGCAATGGGAAAAAAAGTGGACTTTGGTTCAGGCCTGGGTGGGTTTGAATTCCTGCATGTTATTCATCTCTCAGGACCTTATCTTCCTCACTTGTAAAGACAGTCTTATCTCATCTGATTGTTATAGGGGTTAAATGCCCATACGATATAGAGTAAGTCCCCTACATACGAACAAGTTCCATTAGGAGTGTGTGTTTGTAAGTCCAATTTGTTCCTAAGTCCAATTTGTTTGTAAGTCCAATTTGTTCGTAAGTCCAACAAAGTTACCCTAGGTACCCAACTAACACAATCGGCTATATCGTACTGTACTGTAATAGGTTTCTAATACTTTTCACACAAATAATACATAAAAAAACAAACAAAAAATAATGAAAACATTTTAAATCTTACAGTTCAGCAGCTTGAAAAGTACAGTAGTACAGTACAGCAGCTGGCATACAGGGGCCGGCATGCACATTCGTATCTTTGAAAGTTCTCAACTTGAAGGTTCATATGTAGGGGACTTATTGTAGTGCTCTACGGACAATAGAAGTTCAATAAAAATGACCTCTTTTGGACAAGGTCATCAAATTCCACATAGAAGATTGGTAAAACTATTACAAAGGGAAAATGTCTCCTCAGCACTCTCAATCTCAAATTTCTACATAATTTTCCCATTTTTCAGTACTAACCTCATCTTAAATTTGCAGATTCCCAGTGATTGCATGGTGACCCACTCTCCCCTCTTAAAGTTTATCCAACAGACTGAGATATTGGGGACTTATATGTGGTGCCATTCCCAGAAGCATTTGTATTTTTATAGAAAGATATTTGAAAGATCATTTGACCCAGAGGAAAAATTAGAGATATATAAGGACAGGAAAAGTATCTGCAGGCTTTTCCATCATCTCTGATTCCACACAGATGCCTGTGCAACCAAAGCCACGTTTCCTCTTCCTTGCTAACTGAAGCTGGATTTTGATAGAAGGGGGATGTACCCTGCCAAGGGCAATAAGTAGTGAATTGTCTAAGTAGTCATGCCAATGCTATTCCCATTTGCCAATTAAAGTTTTAAGAGTAGGCATGTGACCTAGTTTTGGCCAATGAAACATAAGGGGCAGTCTCCTAGTGGTTTCGGGAGGGAAAAAAATTTTCCCCTAGGAATGATTCCCCCGCTTAAAGGAAAATGTATTTTTGTTTTTGTCCCCTTTCTTCTTGCTCAGAACATTATTATATATAGATGTTAGCTTATAGCTTTGGTAGCCACTGTGTCACCATTAGGGAGACATTGCCAACATAGAGACAATGGTGGATTAGGTAGAGTAGAAGCCTGGATTGTTGGTGATACTACTGACCTACTACACTAACTCTGGAATTTCCTACTGATTATGTGAGATTAGTAAATCACACATATATACTTTCAGTCAGGTATTCTGTTCTTTGCAGCCAAGCATATCCTAATTTATAGACACTCTAATATTTTGCCGTCCTTAGAGACCTCAAGAGAAATCACGAAGATAAGAACAAAGTCTAAGGGATTAAGAGCTAAAATAGAATTTTTAGCCCTCCCAAGTTGAAGGAAGCCAGGCATATAGCTCTGGCTCTAAGAGAATGCTTTCCTGCCTTTAAGGTGGAAGCAAATTGATCTCAATTTTACAAGTGACTGGAAAATCTCTGTGAGGGCAGGAACCTTGTCTTATTTACATCTTTAGTTCCTGGCACACTGCCCAGCACATAGTAGGCAACTGATAAACATTGGTTGAAAGGCTGCATGAACATGGTGGAGTGATTCAGCTCGCTTGTCATAGCTTTCTACTGCTCTGGATTGTGAGGACCTACAAAGCTCTCTACAACAATTTGATTTGGAAATGAAGCCAGAAAACAAGAATGGCTTTCTGTGCTCCATCTTTCTGTTGCAAATTCTGCTCTATACTGCAGACCCACACCATAAATGCTTAGCCTCCCCAGTGCCCCAAACAAAGCTGTGATTTTCTTCCGATTCTCTATTTTTAAAAAGCCCAAGACTATCAGTGTGTTTGTGTTTCTTTGTGTTGACCACAGGTTCTGATGTTGTTGCCAGTTCCCTCCTCACACTGTCAAATTTTCTGTTCCCTTATTCTTTCAACCATTTCAGGGGGGAACATGCTAATTACCATGGGCTTAATAGCAGTTCTGAACTGCACCAGAACACAGAGGTCTCACAAATACCTGTCACCGCAGAAGTTTTCAATTACCATAATTCCATTCCTAATTCAAATTACCATAATTGCTCTCCATTAATGCAACTTTCTTAAAGCTGGAACATCACAGAAGAAGCTGGCATTCACATTAGCTCAGCTGACTACTTGCAAAAATAAACAGTGTCTGTCCATTTTGCAAATAAGATGATGTTAGCGTGAACAAATATATGTATCGGTGCTCTGAGTTCATAAGAACCACCATATTATATTTTGACTATTCTGTCAACATTTGCAAAAACTGAAAACCATCCATATCTTCCTTCCTCTCTTCTACTCTGGATTGAAGGGTAAGAGCTACTCTTCTGATTGTTTCGGCATTTACCAAAAGAAAATTCAGCCTGTCAGCTCCTTAACTAACTTTGTTCTTACAAATACGTCTATTCAGATAAAAACCAGTTTTACCACCCTGTAATCATCAGTTCCACTGTTAATGATTGTTGTTTTCCTGAATAAGTCATGCTTGTTTTTCTCACTTACTGGGATGGGAACCACTTCCCAGAGTTCACTTGGTTGAATATCAGTGCTATGCCATCAATGGACTGTCCCTGGCATTTTACCAGGAAACAATAATTTTGTAATTTGAAGTATAGGCAATTCTTCATACTCAGAACTCTGAGAAACTGTCAGAGTGGGAAGGAAGAGCAAAAGGTGACATTATAAGTTGGACTATCAAAGTATTTGGTGCCAAGGAAGCAAGTATAACAATCCTTCAATTCAACAAGTGAATAGTGAAGCACTCTTCAATAAGTTTACCTAAATCAATTGCTTAAATGATAATACATTTCCAAAATGTCTAAACAAGCACGATAACAAGTTCGTTTTAAATGCTCAGCAAATGATCAAAGCCATTGCTACTTCTCAGTCCTGCAGAGTCTCTCTGTGGTATCCGCTAGTTCAGTCAGATACTCAAGAACCACAGTAGCTTTGAGGGTGAAAATTCTGCATCTCCAAATGTCACAGGCACCTTTAGGATTAGCTCCAGGCTGCACCAATGTAGATGTGTCCCCTGAAGACAGGGAACAGGATAGTTCCACTGGAGACTCTGAAGGGCTCAGAGCGAGTTCACCTCATTACCTACATCCAGTCAACAGAAGGATCCAGGGATGGAGTCGCAGTATCACAGCTACACCCTGGAGGCTTCTCTCATGTCCTGTGCTCCCAAGTATTTTGACATATATTTAGGTTATTGCTGCATTTTGCTCCTCAAAGTTAGGTAGAAAATAAACTCCATTTGTACCAAAGACATCATAATACCAGATAGATTTCTATCAACAAGGGGGCAGTCTCAGGATGACTGAAAATGAAAAAACAAAAAACCCTAAAAAAACATATTAAAGGAAATTTATGGGGATAGTATACTGTTAGACCATGATATTTTCTAATATAGTTCAAAAAATGTTCTATGAGCACCGGGACCACCTACAATAGTATGTGGCAAATGGGAGATGTTTGTGTAATGAATGAGTGAATGAGTGAATGAATGGAGTGAATAAGTAAATTATCAATGCTTTTATGATGTGGAAATGTCTACTATGTTGGCTCATTCTGCCTATCATAAGAATAGGATTCATAAATACCCAAGGATGCAAGAAAGGTCTCTGAGGAATCAACACTATAAAAGTCATTTACTTGGAAATTTGCAGGTCAAAATACATCTAAAAATGTACTGAATATATATATATAATATATATATATTATATATTATATAATATAATATATATTATATTATATATTAATTATAATATAATATAATTATTATATTTATAATTATATTTATAATAATATATTATAATATAATAATTATAATTATAATTATATATAATTATAATTATAATGATTATAATTATAATAATATATTATAATATATTATATTATAAAATAATATAATTATATAATATAATTATATAATATAACAATATATAATATATATTATTTATATAATTGTTATATGATATATAATTATTTTATATTATAATAATATATAATTATAATTATTATAATTATAATAATGTATTATAATATATTATATTATAATATAATATATATTATATTATATACATAGTATATATATATTATATATATATAATACCATACAAGTTGTGTGTATATATATATATACATATATACACATACCATATAATTGTATAATTATATACCATACAAATTGTGTATATAATTGTATACCATACAAATATCAGGTGTTATTTATAAACTATATATAGAGAGAGAAGTGTGTGTATAAGAATGTGTGCCAGGCTGTGTGCTAGTTTCTTTCATGTACATAACCTCCTTCATTCTGTTTTCCTCTCTCCTGTCTTTCCCTCTCTGTTATTCTCTCAATGTATATCTCCTTTTGACTCACTCTTGACTCTTTCTCTTCACTTTTCTTTTTTTATTTGCCTTTTTGTTTAATTAAAATTAATAAAAACTAAAGAATATTTTTCGTATTTTTCAGTTATTGAATTAAAGTGTAGGTTTGCAATGTTTAATTTTTTAAAGTAGGCAATTTCGGTATTTTAAATGAGTTCTCCTCAGTAAAAATCTGCATATGATTAGTTTTGCTTTTTCAGGAAATCAGAAGACATTGAGTTTAATTTCTTTCCATAATTTTTTTTTATTGAGGTATAAACACTGAGTTTCATTTTTAAAATTACAAAATGTCCTCCTTCTGAGTTGGAAAGTAAACAGAACTACTGTAACTCAGACTCTTACCACCTCTCCCTTCAATGTTTCCAACGTCTCTTGAATCATCTGTACACCTTTGGTTCCTCCCCAAGCCCGCATTACAATGTCATTTACCAGCAATACATTAATGTTCAGGCAATAAGGCAAAAAAACCCAACCAGACTCTGGAGCTCTGAATTCTAGTCTGAGTCCAATCACTTTCCAGCCGTGTACATTTAGAGAGATTGCTTGGGATGAGCGAGGTGTATTTTAATGGTCTCAAAAATAAAATGGGGACAGAAATAAATACCTATTCTACTGAATTCACAGGATTGTTATGAAACTCAAGTAATGTAATGTAAACAATAGTGCTTTGTAGCATGTAAAACACCATACAAATATCAGGTGTTATTAAGCGTTAAGCTTCAGATGTATTGCCTTTAAACGGTAGAGTATAGCAGTGAAAGCACAGGCTTTGGAGCCAGACTGCCACTCATTAGCTATATGACTTTGACCGTAGAAGACCTGTGCCTCAGTTTCCACCTCTGCAAAAAGAGAAGAACAATTGTACTTATAGTGTTATTATGAGGACTAAATAACTTACTATTATATAAAGCACTTAAAATAGTCCCTGACCCAGAGTGCTATATAAGTATTTGCTATTATTGCCATTATTATTAATATTACTCTAGCTCAATATTCTATTGTGATTTTCCTGCCTGACATTCATAGCTGTCCTTTTCTCTCTTCTACACTTTCCCTTCTCCTCCCAAGCACAGACCAGCCCTGCTTCGGCTAGACCAGTCTCCCTAGTGCCCTGCACCATGCGTTGAATCCTGAACCATGCCCTGTTCATTTAGTATCACTTATAGAAAATGCCCTTTTCTCTCCTATCTACCCATTAATCAAATCCAGTTCAAGTCCCACCTCCTCAACCACCTGAACAATTCCCTTCCCTTTCTCTGAACTACAGTGGCGGTTTCAATCCAGATTGTTCACCTGGACTTTCAATCACTTCCTTCCTTGCACTGCTACTTATAGCTTATAATCTTCTGTCTTCTTCACCCACAAGGGCACTTCTCCCTTCTGCTGAGAAGATTCTAAAGACTGGGGTCCACTTCCTTGGCCACTTGACTCTCAGGGCCAGTTAGTCTTGCCTTGAAGTACTTCAAGATTGAGTGGGGAAGAAGAGTCCTCTCCTTTCTGGCACAGAGGTGTTAGCTGTGAGCCCAAAGCTACCAAGAGCCATGGTCCCAAACCCATGTAAAAGCCAGTGTGAGAGAATGAAAGAAACAGAAGGAGGTAGAGATGAGAGCTGGAAAGTGGGAATCTAGATGGTTTTCTACTTCCCGGTTCCAAATGTCTCTGAGGCTAGCTCTACCTGTCGCCTGTACCTTGGTTATTGGGTTACAGATGTCAATAAAGTTCCCTCTTATGCTTTAACTAATTTAACTTTTAAAAGCCTGGTATGGATACTGGCAAATATAATATCTTTTCCTATTGACAAGCCTCTGTCCCACAGCTGGGCTATTTTCAGCTTTCATTATATGACTTGTCCTTGTTCATTATCCATATACCACTGAAGAGCAACAAAAGTAAGTGATTCATTGCTGACACATGGCATTTCTCGAGCAGCCATTAATTAGCAAAATAGCGCTCAAACATAAATTGTTAAGGGGTGTCAGCAAATAAAACTGTAATCAGAATTTTTTTCTCCCTTCTTGTGTATGCACCTTTGTGAATTGCACTAGGCAATTTCCAACTTTAATTTAAAGCTTATCAGGGAAACCAAGTATTACATTAATCTCTGAGAACTGGGTCTGAGTGTGCTTGGCCCTCTCCAGTCTCTCTTCCAGAAACAAGAGATGACCTGAGTCATAGCACATTCATTTTCACCAGCCTACTGGGAGTCTCAGATCCCAGTACCCAAGGACCGCAAAGCTGAGCCTTGTCTCATGTTTAAGAAATAGAAAGAATAACAACTGATCACACACTGTGTACCAGGCGCAGGGCACGTCAGGGGAAATATAAGAATGAATAATGTGAGACTTCCCTGGTGGTCCAGTGGGTAAGACCCTGCGCTCCCAATGCAGGGGGCCCAGGTTCGATCCCTGGTCAGGGAACTAGATCCCACATGCATGCCACAACTAAAGATCCTGCATGCCACAACTAAAAAAAAAAAAAAAATCCTGCATGCCACAACTAAGACCCGGCGCAGCCAAAATTAATTAATTAATTAATTAATTTTTGGAAAAAAGAATGAATAATGTAATTCATGCCTGAGTCATCATCATTGTCAGCTTCTCCTCCAACACCCATGGTGTTTGGACTTCACTGATTTGGTGTCTTCCAACTTCCATCACTAGTATGTACACCTCTGAGCCTGAGAAATTCTTCTAGAACGATACTCTTTCATAGCACAAAAGTCAGAAGTGCCAGGAAATTAACACCTCTTATGCCTCTTCCACTTCCCATCCCTCCATCCCTACTCCCTGACCCTCAACCCCTCCCCAGCAGCCCTCAACCTTTGAGTAACAGGAGGTATATAAATACTCAGCTCCCATGACACTTGAGGAGCATAAGGCGAGACACATGGGTGGCCCACTACAATCGACTTAATGATGGACGTTTTATTGGCCTCCTCTCCTTTGCTCTATTACTTTTCCACCTCCTGTTGGTGTTCCCTGTATATCTCCCTGGGGAAAAACAAAAACAAAAACAACCACTATTTGCATTCAAATCTTTATTTCCTGCTCTACTTCCAGGGTAACCCAAACTGAGACAATGCCCTTAAAGAACTTATGCTCTAGTAGAAAAGACCAGGCTGCAAATAATATTCCTTTAATAAAGGAGTAAGGACTGTGAAAATGGAAAATTCCTTGTGACGTCAAGAGCTTTGTCTCCAACCACAGGATTCACAGCGAATAGAAATCATACAACAGGGCTTCGGGCAGGGGAGGCTGCAGACCTTGTCTTTCACTTCTGCTGTTACTAATGCCTCGCTCCCTTCTGCCATACTGGTTGGTCTCTTTTCCCTGTGACCAGGTTGCAAGCTTCTTAAAGAAATCCCGGGGAGGGTGGGAGGGAGGGAGATGCAAGAGGGAAGAGATATGGGAACATATTGTATGTGTATAACTGATTCACTTTGTTATAAAGCAGAAGCTAACACACCATTGTAAGGCAATTATACTTCAATAAAGATGTTTAAAAAAAAAAAAAAAAGAAATCCCACTTTTAGGGGATAGAGTTAAGTGGCAGGCTTTCCCATGAATTCACTGAAAAAGATAATTGTTTAGTGATATTCTAGTACAATACTTCCCTAAGATAAAATACTTTTAAAAACTAGACCTGACATAGGTAACATGGCAAAGGATCTATGAGCAAAGAACCTTAATCTCTGCCTTCTCTACCTTTCAAAGTAGGGCACTTTTTAAACCATTTTTTAAATTGAAGTATAGTTAATTGGCAATGTTGTGTTTAGCTTCAGGTGTACAACTGAAAGTGCTTCAGTTTTATATTTATAATATCGGGTTGGCCAAAAAGTTCGTTCGGGCTTCTCCGTAAGATGTTATAGAAAAACCCGAATGAACTTTTTGGTCAACTCAGTAAATATATTCTTTTTCAGATTTTTTTCGTTATACATTATTACAAGACACTGAATACAGTTCCCTGTGCTCTACAGTAGGTCCTTGTTGTTTATCTACTTTATACATCGTAGTGTGTATCTGTTAATCCCAAGCTCCTAATTTACTCCCCACTACCCCTGCCACTTATCGCCTCTGGTAACCATAAGTCAAATCAGGGCACTTTCATTCTTCCTCACTAAACCATAGCTGCATTTTCAACTGGACCCTAAATATCCGCACTGTTTCTCAGGCTGGGCTCTCTGGGAGGCTGACTGAGAGATGGAATTTAGTGTGCAGATAGTGCTTTGGGGAAAAAGGAGAACAAAGCAGGTCAATGCCAGAGGGAGATGTGAAGCTAGAAAACCCCATCAGAGTCGTCCTGTGCTGAGCCAAAACGCTCAGGTCTTTATACCCCTGTGTAGATCAGTCATTCAACGTGGGCTGCCCGAGAATGTGGCGCTGAGTGAGGTGATTGGTTCTCTGCTGCTGAGGCCATCAAGACCCGCAGACTGTCACTCCCACCGGCTAGAGCAACAAGCCCTCCGTTGAAAGGGGGTCCAGACAACGTATCCCACTATTCATCGTACATTGGGATCCGTCTAATTTCTCAGCCTGATGGCCACCTCCACAGGAGTCTCTTCTAAAAGTTATGGGTGGGCTTCCCTGGTGGCGCAGTGGTTGAGAATCTGCCTGCCAATGCAGGGGACACGGGTTCGAGCCCTGGTCTGGGAAGATCCCACATGCCGCGGAGCAACTAGGCCCATGCACCACAACTACTGAGCCTGCGCGTCTGGAGCCTGCGCTCCGCAACGAGAGGCCGCGACAGTGAGAGGCCCGCGCACCGCGATGAAGAGTGGCCCCCACTCGCCACAACTAGAGAAAGCCCTCACACAGAAACGAAGACCCAACACAGCCAAAAATAAATAAATAAATATAAAATAAATAAATTTATTAAAAAAAAAATAAATAAATAAATAAATAAATAAATAAAATAAAAGTTATGGGTTGGAGAGTTCCACAGTGTCAGCAAATTCCCATGGTCTCCCCTTTCCCTCCCCTTAGACTCCCAAGGCTTTTGCCAATACATTCAATCCCCAAACACATTTTCTGGAATCCCATGAGCTCCCTATTATCAGTTGAACTAGCTAAAGTTCAGGATTGGAATTTATAGGAGCTTGGGATTAACATATACACACTACTATATATAAAACAGATAACTAACAAGGACCTACTGTAGAGCACAGGGAACTATACTCAATAGTTTGTAATAATCTATAAGGGAAAAGAATCTGAAAAAAATAGATACGTACGTATGTATAACTGAATCACTTTGCTGTACACCTGAAACTAACACAACATTGTAAATCAACTATACTTCAATTTAGAAAAATAAATAAATAAATAAAGATGGGAATTTAATGGCATAAATCATCAAACTTAAGTTAGGGTTAATGTTAGGCTAGGACATAGAATCAGATAGCCCAGCAGACTCAGGTCTAACAATCAGATTCAGTTCATCTAAGATAGCCAGGTTATTTAAGTATTCAATGGATCCATCAAATTACTGGCATTTTTCTCTGTCCTGGGACCCAAACCCTTCTACCAGATTTGGGAAGGTGGATGACTGAGCCAGTTTGACTCTAGAAAAACCTCCTCTGAGGTGACTGCAAGTTCAAGTATGTCACTCCATCCCTCTCGTACTGCCTTACTCAAAGCCCTGCTATCATATGAGGGGAGGGGGACACCCAAACTGCCTAGCACCCGGGATGTGAGTTAAGCATGTCCAGATACCTAAATATACCTGAAGGCTAGAAAAGCGTAATTTGCACCAAGTCCCTAAGCTCCCCATTGTGTTCATTATGTTTGATTACTGCTTTATAAAGACTCCTTCTGTTCTATCATGCAGGTCCTTGCTTTAAGCAAAGATTGACACAAGAGAAGAGAGGAAAACAAAGGATCTGTGCATTTAGCAACACACTTAAAAATTTAAAGTGATCTAAACAAAACAGGCTGTCATTATAACTAATTATGTTTTTAGTTTGGAAATGAACTTTGACTCTAATTCAAAGTAAAAAATTACATATGCATTTATCATTTTCTAGGGTATTCACCCTGTACCATTTCAAATTTCACATTTTTCTCAGTCTGTTTCTTCACTGAAACAGTCAGACAAAACAAACATAAAGATAACAGCACAATAACAAAGGGACATGAATAATTGGAATGTCTCTTCAGTCAGAAGTATTTTTGCTTCTACTAAGGATTACACAACGGTAAGTATTATTACCCTCAAGATCAATGGAATGAAGGATCTGCCAAACCTAACTCAATGCCAGGAAAATCTACATAGTATTTATAGATTTCAGATGGAAAGATCCAGCATTCGTAGCACAAAGCATTTGTATTCTTTTTTTCTCCCCTCTCCTCTCCATTTCCTTCTAGAGCCAAAACTATCTGCAGGACTCATTGGCAGAAATCTCCTTGTTCATAAAGATGATACTGTGACCACAAAACAAAAGACTTTGAGAGTTGTGCATTCACCATCCTTAAAACCTGGACTCAGTGCAGACTCGTCCTGTGTCTTGCTTCGCTTGCTTCGTGCTATTCTCTCTGAAAGAGCTAAGCTGTTACTGAAATATAATCACCCCACCTATGAGCAGGCAAACTGAGTAGATCAAATGGATTTGTAAACATTTATTGGCTGTTTCAGTAAAGCTGCACAATATAATCATGGACACTGAACTCTGCCTTCATTAGCCATGCAAAATTCCTCGGGTCAGTATTTACATTTTAGCCTCTTATTAAGCTTCTAGATGCTGTGATTCAATCAGCTTCACAGAATCCACTTTGGTATGGCTATGTGACACAGAAATGATGGAGGGTAAATAGATTCAAATTAGTCCAACTGCAGTCAGCATACCACTTTACCCTTCATTTACTTCTGAATTTGGATACATCCCATGCAGCTTTATTTGCATCCGGAAGACCTAGAATGTATGTACCTTGTGATGAATTTAGCAGCCAAAATGAATCACGGCTATTCAGAATAAAGAATCGGGCATCTTATATGGGGATGTGGGGATGTATGTATATGTATAGCTGATTCACTTTGTTATGCAGCAGAAACTAACACACCATTGTAAAGCAATTATACTCCAATAAAGATGTTAAATAATAATAATTAAATTAAATTAAATTAAATTAAATTAAAAAAAAAAAAAGAATGAGGCATCTTGTTAAGGCCTAAGCTGTCATCCACTCCCAGACTGACACAACCCCACCATGTATGTGAGGGGGGTCAATGACCCAGCCAATGATTCAATAAATGGAAAGAAGTCTTGCACTTTGGTAGAATGACTGGGTCAAGATCACAATACATCTTGGAGAGGTAAGTACAACCAGGAGAAGGAGAGGTCATCTCCGTTTCAAGGGGACTATTCTTCACATGATCCCAAAAGGACTAGGAGGCAGCAAATTTCAGAAATATTTATTTATTTATCTACTCCCTCAGAGAAAGTATAAGGGATATCCAGGGAAGATAAAACTGTGACAACAACAAACACACCATGGTGATCCAGTTGAACCCATGGAGTTTCTCCCATACTACACATTGCTGACCTCATCATAAACATCTATTAACTGTAACAGTCTAAAGCATAAGTCAGACAACAAGTCGTTAACTTTGTGTTAAATGTTCAGAGTCCTAGCATTATGAGAAGAAGCTAGGAATAAGACAGTTCCTATTAGTGGTCAACCAAGGAGAGAATAAAGGCTAATGATGGTAGCAATCAGAGGAGGAATAAAAAGGAGATGGAGTATTAAGTAACATTTGAGTGATTACTATGTGGTAGGGATTGTGCATTTCCCATTTAATATTCACAACAAACCTGAGATACGTATTATCATCCCTATTTTATAAATGTAGAAACTGAGGCACAAGGAGATTAAGCAACCTGCTTAAGATTCTACAGTCTGTAAGTGGTATGATTAGATTTTAAACCTTGGAGTCTAACTCCAAAGACTGATTTCTTAACCACTATATGTAAAGAGATATCTATTTAGTGGTTTATATGATTAATCTTTAATGTATCTAAAAGAGAAATGATGTAAAAAGCCAGTGTATATAAACTCATTCATATTTTCACTATCCATAGAAATATCTGCATGTCCAGATACTTTCTTGGGATTTCTGAAATAATGTAGCCTTTCGGACTACATCTAAAGATTTATCATGACTATTAACATTAGGATCAACACAAAAATAAAAGTAATAAGAGCTGAATGTTTTTCAGAAAACATAAGAGTCTTTACATTTTCTTCTTGAGCCTGAACTCTAGGTTTCAATATTTATAACATGGTAATGTAGATTTTTCTACTGAAACATTTATTTAGCTAGATTTGAGTCTATATAAATATTAACCTAAGAAACCAGACTTGGGTCTATATCTACATGAAACCATGAAACTGCTTTGTCAGATACCACTAAAACTTCTGTATGCTAATGAAAGAGAGAGGTAAAGTAAGGATGATATTAATCAGATTTTCCTGATACGTAGCTGAGTAGAAACATGACAAGATGAAAGCAACTGACAAGTAATTTATTTAAGGGAAAAATATTCAAACTACACATAGTTTGATCCTCATCTGCTAGTGACCATATCATAATCCAAGAACAAAATCTGAGTCTGTATTCCTAAAAATTCTCAATGTGAGATGCTGCTGTCTCAGTTAACCTCTGCTGTGTAACAAACGTTCCAAAACATAAAGCAACAATGGTTTATTACTTCTCACAATTATGTGAGCTTTGACTAGGCAGGTCCTCTGCTGGTTTCACCTGAGCTTATTCATGCATTTAGCAAGGCAGTTGACTGGGCTGCCTCACTCACATGTCCAGCATTGGTTCTAGCTGTTGGCTGGGGCCCCTCAGTTTGCCTCCTCCTGGTCTCTCATCCCCCATAGACTAGACCATATTCTTCAAATGCGGGGGGAGTCTCAGGAAAATGTATCGAGAGAGAAGGTAAAGGATGCAAGGTCTTTTGAGGCCAAGACTCTAAGTCTTACACAACATAACTGCTGCCACATTCTGTTGATCAAAGCAAAACAAGTCTGGCCCAAATTCAAAGGGATGGAGAAAGAGGCTTTACCTCTGGAGTATGGGAACAGCAAAGTCACATTGCAAAAGGGCATGTATATTGGTGGGAAGAATTTGTGGCCATGAAACAATTTACCACACACACACGCGCGCGCACACACACACATGCACACACACACACACACACACACACACAGAAAAGGTCGGCCAGATTGACTGCATCAATGGCAACATCTCAACATCCCGGTTGTGATACTGTACTATAGTTTTCAAAATGTTGCCATTGGGGGAAACAGGATGAAGAGTACATGAGATCTGTCTGTGTTATTTCTTAAAATAACATGTGAATCTATAATTATCTCAAAATAAAAAGTTTAATTAAAAAAAATTCAACTGGATGGGCTTCCCTGGTGGCGTAGTGGTTAAGAATCTGCCTGCCAATGCAGGGGACACAGGTTTGAGCCCTGGTCTGGGAAGATCTCACATGCCACGGAGCAACTAAGCCCGTGTGCCACAGCTACTGAGCCTGGGCTCTAGAGCCCGCAAGCCACAACTAGGGAGCCCGCGTGCCACAACTATGAAGCCCGCGCACCTAGAGCCCGTGCTCCACAACAAGAGAAGCCACCATAATGAGAAGCCCACGCACCACAACGAAAACTAGCCCTCGCTCACCGCAACCAGAGAAAAGCCCGGGCACAGCAACAAAGACCCAATGCAGCCAAAAATAAAATAAATAAAATATATAAATTTATTAAAAATAAATAAAATTTTAAAACAACTGGAAAGAATCATAAAAAGCATAGTAAACAAAACAAAACTTGTTACCATGACATTTACCCATTCATAATAGATGCAATTTATCAAACCATTTATTCAACAAATATCCTTTGAGTGCCTATCATGGGCCTGGTACTCTTCTAGGCACTGGATATATAACAGTGAGCAAAGGACTCAACCCCTTTCCTCATGAAGCATACCTCCTAGTATTTCATTCTGAATACTATGGCAAACTACAGAAAAGACTAAAGGAGAAGGCCCAGATGCCGACAATAAAGTAGTCAACGAGAAAATGGTACTATAACATAAGGAGATACAAAATATATTCAAAATCTCTATTCTAGAACTTTAGAACCTTCCAGGAAGTGTAATTTGTTTCTGAAACATTTAGGAGGCTCTCTAGCTTAGTCTTCTTTCACTATTTCCAGATCTCAATAACCCAGAACCATGGGATATTTCACAGGCACTTGTATATGTATATTGAACGTACATATGTATAAATATACATGTATAATGTATACATTTATCAAATCATCACATTGTACACTATAAATATATTTCAATTTTATTTGCCAATTATTATCTTTTAATAAAGCCAAAAAATAATTTTTTTAAAGATAAAAAAATTGAATTATTCAAGACTGAGCTTCTTATTTCCTCACCCACCTTCCAGACACAATCTGGCTACCCAGACTTGACAAGGATGTCGTCATGCATTTTATCACTTTTGTTTCCCTGCAATCTATTTTCCCTTTTTCTATGAGAAAACTGCTTCTTCCTTGCTCTTTGGATATGTGGCTTGGTTAAAGCCAGTCCTAATTTAAGTATGAAGGTGGCCATATGATCCAGCAGTAAGCTAATCAGCATATTCAGGGATAGACATATAACCTAAATGGCCAATGAGAGTCAGGCCCAGGACTTCTGTTAGAACTCTTGGGCAGCACTCTCTTTTTTCCTGTGGTGTTAAATGAAAAGGATGTGAGCTAGGAGCTGCTGATTGCATCTTGCCAATACTAAGGAAGAGCTAGCCTGAAAACGGCACCAACACATAGGAAAGCCAAGCAGAGAAATGGGGAAACACTGATGAATATATTTGAAGTTCTGAATTCACCTACCCCAGGACTCCCCCTCAAATGGTTTTTTTGGTTTTTGTTTGTTTCTTTGTTTTTGTTACATAAGCCAATAGAATTCTCTTTTGGCTTAAGCTAGTTTAAGTCAGGTTACTGTTACTCATGACTGAAAATGTCCTAACAATAAAAAGGAAGATGATGCAGAGAATCTGGGATTGTCTTCGGAAAGCAAGACGGAGGCCTAGACAGGGGAATAACTAGCAATTTTTCTGAGAAAAAAATGAAAACTGAGTTGCTGTGTGCTTGCTTTCTTGCCTTCTCTGGCACCTGAGCCAAAAACCTGACTCACCCTTCAGCAGGTAGAGTCAGCAGCACCAGTCTCAGAATTTGGTGAACACACATCAGGATAATATTATGAAATGATCTCTATTACTATAATGTTTCTTTTTGTATCAAAATAAAAGAGAAGCATTTTTGTGTTTACAGAGCATTAGAGAGATAGATGATAGCACATGATGACCCAAACCATCAGACAAGGTGCTCTGGTTACAAATATGTAAGGTCCAAATGCTAGATTAGAGAGACAAGTGTTTCTCTAAATGTATTAGTCAGAGTTCTCCGGAGTAGCAGGACAAATAAGATGTGTACATAGAGATAGAGAAAGAGATTTATTTTAAGAAATTGGCTCACCCAGTTCAAAAAACTGGCAAGTTCAAAATCTGCAGGGTGAGATATCACACTGGAGACCCATGAGGAGCCAAAATTGCACTTCAAGTCTGAAGTCTGTCTGCTGGCAGAATTCCCTCTTACTGGGAAGAGGTCAGTCGTTTGTTCTATTTGGACCTTCAGCTGATTGGATAAGGCCCACCCATATTATGGAGTGCAATCTGCTTTACTCAAAGTCCACTGATTTAAATGTTAATCTCCATAACACTCTCATGCAGACATCCAGAATAATGTTTAACCACACATCTGGCACCATGCCAGCCAAGTCAGCACATAAAATTAACGACCACACTAAATATAGGAACAACAAGCTTTAGCAAATTTCTCCAGGTCATCAAGTAAAATTCTTCTGGCTTACAAAATCGAGACCTATAGAAAAATGTCCTCCCAGTGTGCTATCACTGAGGTCCAAGTCTGAAATACACAATAAGCATAGTTGGATATGATAGGAAGAGCATTTCCCCAGCAGTAAGAAGGCCTGAGTTCTAGTCACAAGTCTGGTGCTAATATAGCCAAGTCCTTTCACCAAGCCGGATTTCAGTTTCTTTATCTCTAAGGTGAGAGGTATAACACTAGTGATTTCCAAAATACCTTCTAACATTTAATTATGCCATGCTTCTAATCTCCTCTCTCATCAAGGACCACTAAACTCACCCCTTCCTACAATCCCTACTGTCTGTGTTTATAATACTTACTTCAAATGCCAAATTGGATGTTGTTCTCTTTTCCAGCTCCAATCTTTATGCTATTTAAATAAACGTGGGACATGTGATGCTGAGAATAGCGATGACAGGGGTCCGTGGGTGTTGGCAGCAACCCAGCCAAGGTGACACTGAACTGCTAGAGGCAGCCCACACTAAAAGGTTTTCTCAGCTGTATCAGGTGAACATTTTGCTTTTTCAATGGAAAACAAGTTAGATCCAAAAGACAGAAATGATGACAAAAGCATTCAGCCCTTATCTTAGTGCTGGTGTGTTCCTGAGAAATTTCTGCTCAGAGGGAAGAGATATTTCAAGATGATCAAGAAAGGTCTGAAAGCTTACCTGAGGAAAGAGGATTTGAGTTAAAGCTAAGAGGTGACCCACTTCAAATAGCATTTTCACTACTCCTAGCAACACAGAAATGCTCTTTTATCCCCTATAATTCCCATCACAGCACATTTATGTTTAGTACTTAAGATGTGATAAAAAAAAAAAATCAAATAGGAGAGTTACACTGTTGATGGGAATGCAAAATGGCACAGCTGCTATGCAAGATATTAAAAATAGAACTACCAGTTGATCCAGTAATCTCACTTCCAGGTATTTATTCAAAAGAATTGAAATCAGGATCTTGAAGAGCTGTTAGCACCCATGTGTTCACTGCAGCATTATTCATAATAGCCAAGATATGGAAACAACCTGAACGTCTATCAGTGGATGAATGGATAATGAAAATGTGGTATATACATACAGTGGAACATTATTCAGCCTTTAAAAAGAAGGAAATCCTGCAATATGCACCAATATAGACGAACCTTGAAGACATTATGCTGAGCAAAATAAGCCAGTCACAGAAGGACAAATACTGCATTATTCCACTTATATGAGGTATCTAAAAAAATTAAACTCTCTAAGCAGATAATAGAAGGGTGGTTACCAGGGGCTGGGCAGAAGGGGAAATGGAAAATTGCTAATCAACGGGCACAAAGTTTCACTTATGCAAGATGAATAAGTTCTATAGATCTGCTGTACAATATTGTACTACAGTTAACAATACTATATTACACACCTAAATATTGTTAAGAAAGCAGATCTCATGGTAAGTGTTCTTGCTACAATAAAAGAAATTTTTAAAAAATAAGTGTTACAAGAGACATACATTCTAAGGGACATATATACTAACAGGGAAAAAAACAACATGGGAAAGAGGCAAATAGGTATTACAAAGAAGAGGTGGCGATAGATTACAAAGCAGGAAGCATAAATTATCATAGGCTGCTCTGAATTAAAATTATCGTATTTTAGTTTAGTTGATTTTAGTTGAGTACACATTCCCTAAGGGCAAGAATCACATCCTTTGTGTTTGTCACTTCACTCAGTACATTGTCTCACACTTGATAGGTGTTTCACATATTTGTTGGGAGAATGAAGAATGAATGCCACTCCAAGTCATAGCTATCTCTGGTGACTTAAAATTTTTGTCAGTCAATTTAAAGGCTTTTCTAATATTCAGATATAGTCTTTCAGAAATCTAGTGATTAATGATTAAGAAGTGTTTTAAGTACATAACTTTCCAACTATTGATGAAGATTCTTAACAGAATATTGAGAAATATATTGAGAGAATAAAATATTCAAAACATGTTATTGCCATAGTTTGTTTCATTGGACCATTTTGCCCTTGCTTTTATCTGCAATATGAGAAATAAATGTAGCAAAAATTCCTAAATAAGAATGATTTCCAGTTTTCAACAAAGTAGCAAGATGCTCAGGATAGGAAGGTACTCCAGGTATGTGCTGATGGCTCCCGCTGCCAAAATCTAATCTTCTCACAGGGGAGGTGGGCAGGTTGACAGGTCTCAGAGCCACGCTTGCACATAAACTGCAAGAAAGCTTTAGGGAGTCAGAGGGTGGTTAGTTCCCACTACGGAAGAAGAGTGTGCTGGAGACGGAGAAGGTTTGAGGCCACAGACCAGAACTGGTTACAAGAGTTTCTATTAACTCTTTTTCTCTCTTCCACATTGCCCTGGGAGAATACTGACTATCATTTCACTACGGTAGTGCAGATACAGATGTTAAAGAAATAATACCAGGGTAGCACTGGAATGCAGGTAGGATAAAGAATCTATAGTGATAAGACCTAGCAGAAGGACTGGCCACTGAATATCCCCTTTTCTTCTTCTCCTCCCCACTCCTTGGGCTAGGCAATTACATAAAAATGTGCTAGGTCAGCCCCTGGATGGAGCAAGGTATGGTGACACCTGGAGCAGAGGAAATTGGGGTGGGTGAAACCCAGATTACAACACCAGGGTCTCTCCCCGTGCACTGAAATCTTAAAAGTACTTAAAGGAGTACAAGCTAGGGTCTGAGTTTATGCCCATCCCCCCATGTCAACATTGCAAGTCAAAGCAGCTGATATCTATAAAGGAGCAAAAATACATCTAGAAAAATATTTGAAGCCTCTGAGGAGAATACACATTCTGAAAGAAAGATAACAAATAGAACACCTTATATCAATACAAAAACTAAAGTAAGCCGATAATTTTAAACAGAAAAATTCATAAAATTGACAGGAGAAGAAAACATAAAGTGTCAAACAGATAAGTTTTAAAAATCCATACTTAGTGAAGTTACACTGAAATTTTTCTAAAATTTTAAATCTTTTAGAATGAAAAGGCAGATAACTTACAATGTAAGAAAAATCAAATGGATATCAAGTTTCTCAACAGTAACATTTATACATGAAAATATTGTTATAAAAATCTACAGAATGTTGAAGAAAAAGAGTTTTGAATCCGTGATCTTATATCCAGCTAAACACTTACCTAAATGTAATGGTGAGATAAAGTTATTCACAGGCTTAAGAGGTCATAAAACTTTATTATACAAAGACTTTTTTTGAAAGAATTCTTAAAAAATATACTCCAACATAATAAGTAACAAATCTGGGGGGAAATAATAAGGTGTGAGAAGTAAGGATGAGGCAAAACTTAATTTACTTTTACCTAATAAGCGATAACCATAAATGCATATGCATAAAAACCTAAAACTAAAATTCTAAACAATACTAATAGTATAATGAAGCTTGAGGGAAGATTATCAGAGGGATATGAGAGAAGTTAGAATGTACTAAGGTTCTTGTCTTGTTCAGTGGAAAAAAACATAGCTATTGATAAGCTTTCTAATTGTTTGATATGGAAAAATAAGCACAATTTTAAATCTTACTAAGTTGGGAGTAAAAAAGTATACACCACAAGTATAAAAATAAAATGTATATTTTCAAAATAGAAGAAAAAAATTTCTTCTACCTAGTGGAGTATATAAAAGGAAAAACAATAAGTGAAAAGAACTGTAAATAGAAAGCAAAAAAAATAAGATTACAGAAATAAGTCTTAATAAAAGTAACAATATAAATGGATCAAACTCAATCAAAAGACAGAGAATCCCAGGGTGAATATTAAAGTGGAAAAAAAAAAGTAAAGAAAGTATACAGAAATATCAATAATAATTGAATGGGGGCTTCCCTGGTGGCGCAGTGGTTGAGAATCTGCCTGCCAATGCAGGGCACACAGGTTCGAGCCCTGGTCTGGGAAGATCCCACATGCCGCGGAGCAACTAGGCCCGTGAGCCACAACTACTGAGCCTGCGCGTCTGGAGCCTGTGCTCCGCAACAAGAGAGGCCACGACAGTGAGAGGCCCGTGCACCGCGATGAAGAGTGGCCCCCGCTTGCCGCAACTGGAGAAAGCCCTGGCACGGAAACGAAGACCCAACACAGCCATAAATAAATAAATAAATAAATAAATAATTTTAAAAAATAAAAAATAAAAATAATAGAACGGATGCCGCGGAGCAACTAAGCCCGTGCGCCACAACTGCTGAGCCTGCGCTCTACAGCCCGCGAGCCACAACTACTGAAGCCGGCGTGCATAGAGCCCATGCTCCACAGCAAGAGAAGCCACCGCAATGAGAAGCCCACGCACCGCAACAAAGAGTAGCCCCCGCTCACCGCAACTAGAGAAAGCCGGCGCGCAGCGAAAGACAGAACGCAGCCAAAAATAAATAAATAAAATGAATAAATTTTCTTTAAAAACTAATAATAATAATAATAGAATGGTAAATATACCAGGAACATAAGATAAAGCAGGTTATAGAACTTATGGTGAAAAATACAAGGGAAAAGAGGAACATCATAAACTGGTAAAAAGAATATTACATCAATAAGATATGATAATCATGACTATATATATGTATGTAGCCTTGAAATGTATATATATTTTTTTAATCACTAAAAAATAGCTAAATCAACAATTGTAGGTGAAGATTTCAACACATTTATCTCAGAAACTGCTAGATCAACAGACAAAAATAAGCCAAATAGAAAATGTACAAATCCCACAATAAGCTTGATCACACAGAACATTATAACCAGTAACACAGATTGCATATAATTTTTTGAACCCACAGGAACACTCACAAGAATTCATATTTTAGCACATTTTTCAAAACATAATACACTTACTAGGTTGGCATTTTTTCTATAATTCAATATTGCAGACCCCCTTGAGAATTTCATAATCTCTTTTAAAGAGATGACCTTTAAGAATGCAAGCTAAAAGTCAACACTTGCTTACCTGCTATTTTATGCTATTTTATGATTTATGTGTCTTATTTCTTATTCCTTCTGTTTTACTTAAATTAGGAGATAACTCCTATGAGTAAACTGTATTTTCCCAGGTATAACCTCTGCCTCCGTTGGAATGAATGATACAATCTGAAACACATTCTTCTGAATACCTCTGATGGTAGTAAATTACCTTTACTGTTATCAACAGTTATTTAGTGTCATGTCCGGTAAAGAAGGTTGATGTTTTGAGCCACAAATAAATTGTGACTTTAAAAGAGTCATATTGACTGTAGAATGAATATTTGCAGTATCCTTTTGCCCTTCTTCCAACAATAGCCCCTTATTTTGACTTTTAATCTCCTCCCCCACTCTTGGTCCATGCATATTGGATAAAACTAAGATTCCATGGGGAAGCACATGCCCCAGAATGAAACCAAAAGCCACAGTGCATTCCCTTGGCCTCAGAAGTGGTTTCACTGTGGGCATACAGTCTAAGTCTCAGGACTTATCTAGGAGCTACCAGAAATAATGCTCTCTGCTTCTAATAGATTTTAGCCTGAAAGGATGCTACAGTCACTTTTGCCACCACGCAGGAAAAGCCTGCCTGAGAATGGAGCCAACACAAAGGAAGCAGGCCCCAAGGGACAGGGAGATTTAAAAAAAAAAAAAAAAAAAAAAATCCTGATGATATTATTTGAGTTTCTTTGTCCATCTGTGTTTGAAAACAGAGCTTTCCCCTGAAGTTTCCAGGTACATGGACCAGTAAATTCGTTTTTTACTTAATTCATTTGAAGAGGGGGCGTTCTGTAACTTTCAACCAAAAGTTTTCATGATGTGACTTGCTCATATTGCTCAAAAATTTGCTTTAAAGGCAATTTAAGAAAATAAACTCAAAAATATTTTGAACCATGACAATATAATTGAAATGAAATCTCCCAAAGTAATTACAGCGGAAAAGAAACCTTTGGATACACAGATTTTTACATACTTGGTAAAATGTCTGTCTGTTTAATTTCAATTTATACTTTAGCTGTTCTAAAGTCAGATATTCTTCTTGATGCAACCTGGGTCATATGCCCATCCTTGTGACTAGGTGACTGAACAGTGTTACCAGAAGAGAGGGATAAAATGGGTGCTAGGCAGATAAAAGCAACAGATGTTCATTATGGTTATATCTGAACAAGTGTGAGCATTATAGGAAAGCATTTTAATTTTTCACCATTTAGCAGATTTTAAAAATTTTTTAAGGGGCTTATGTCTTATATCAAGGATTTTAACCTAGAATCCACAGATTACTAGTGGATTCAGATTGTCCATGAAACCTCTGACAATATGCAAAATTTCTGTGCATGACCATATGAAGATTCAAGGGAAGGGAATCTATAGCTTTTATTAGATTCTCAGAAGAGTCCATAATGCAAGAAAAGGTTACGAATCACTACCTTGAGACAGCAAGGTGGTTTTGATGCCTAATGAACATATTCCAAGGGAAATATATCCACCTTTTGAAATGACTCAAGATAGAACATGTATGATACAGCAGTAGGCTAACAGTGGCTATCTCTGGTGAAGGGACAAGGGCTAGTTTTTCTTCTTTGAACCTTTTCTGCATTTCCAATATTGTCTATGATAAATATGAATTATGTCAGTCATATAAAAGGTTAATTTAAGAAAAAAAAGTGTGCCTATATCCCTGGGTGTATCATAAAACTTCCAGGTCCAACAAAGCAATAATCATTTCAATATTTAAATCAATGGGCAGTACAAGAATGAAGTATCAAAATTCAAAAGGCATAAAAGCTCAAAAGTAGTCAGAAAATCCCATATTCTCTGAACTAAAATTGTGCAATTCTCTCTTAAGCTCACTAATCGCCCAAACATTCAAGATGTAAAAAAAAAAAAAAAAAAGAAAAGAAAAAGGAAGGAAAATATGAACGACTCCTAAATCAATTCTGCTATCAAATTCTATTCCCATTCAAATGTTCCCCCAAGAGCTTTAAAACCTCATTGGTGAAGAGTGTCCTCCAATAAAGTGTACCATTGCGCTCTGTGCCAAAAGATTAATAACACTTAACCAAGATGATGACTTATAAGTAGTCTCCATTGGGTGAGTCAGGGTAGGAAAAGACTCATTCCTGCTAGTGATAATTATCCCTGGGTAAATTATTTCCTAACTATGCTCTCCCAAAGGTGACTTCTTCCAGAGAGCTCTTACAGAGAAACCAATAGCCTGACAGCGTTTATTTTAAGGTCATAATCTACTTGCCAGCCTATGTCAACCTAGCACTCTTCCTCTTTATCCTTCTTCCTTTTTTTCAAACCTTTCCAGAATGTATTCTTCATTCCTCTCCCTCATCTAAAAAGTAACAACAATAATAACAGGTAGCATTAATGGAGTACTTAGCATAATGTCCAGTATATAGAAAGGGCTTTATAGTCATTCATTTATTCATTGTTTTATTCACAGAACAAATATTTACTGAGTACCCACCACTTGCCAAGCACCGTGTTAGGTTCTTAGTATCCATTAGTGATGAAAGCAGATAAAGATCATGCTCAAATGGAGTTTTCATTTCACAGGGAGATGAGCAATAAAGAATAATCATAATAAGTAAATTAAATAGTATGTAAGGAGGTGATAATAAAAAGCAGAGCAGTGTTAGGAGATTAGGAGTACCATAGGGAGGTTGGTATTGTGCATTGATTTCTAAGTACAGCACAGGCTTCTTCAAGAAGGTAAGATTTGAACAAAGATTTGAATGTAAGGAAGTTAGCCAAAAAGGCACCTGACGAAAGAACATTCTAGGCAGAGAAAATGGTTAGCACAAAGGCTGTAGAGTGAAGAGCATAAGTGACCTGTTCAAGGAGCGAAGAGACCTTAGCCTGTGGCTTAAAAAAGGAAGAGTTGACAGGAGGGGAGGGGAGGGATGATCGAAGACAGCCTTGCAAGCTTTTGTAAGGACATAGTTTTCTGAGAGAAATGGAATCCACTAGACGGTGCTATGACCTGACTTACATTTTTAAAGATCTCTCTAGCAAGCTCAAGCCATTGAGAAATGATTGTAGAGGACAATGATAGAAATAGTGCAGGAGGTGAACTCACATCAAGGTGGTAGCCGCAGAAGGAGTGAGAAGTAGCTGGATTCAGGACAGTCTTTGAAGGCAAAGGACAAGTGGATGTGGGGTTTGAGAGAGAGAAACAGGGCTGACTTCAAAGGTTTTGACCTTAGCAACTGGAGAGAGCTGCCATGAGTAAGATGGAAAAAACTGTGGGTGAAGCAGGTTTAAAGGGGAAGTTCAGGATTTCAGTTCTGGACATGTCACAGTTGTGGGAGATGTATATTAGCCATCTGATGAGATGTCTAATAAGCAGGTGGATATATGGATCTGAAGTTTGAGAGAAAGGTCTGTATTAGAGATAAAAGTTTAGGAGTCATCAGCATATGGAGGGTATTTAAAACCATAAGGCTGGCTGAGGAGAGGGGAGGGGAGAAAACAAAGCAGAACAAGGTCTGAGCCCTATGACACTCCAGCATTAAAAGCCCAGGGAAACAAGAAAAAAAAAAAAAAACCAGAAAGGAACTGAGGATGAGAGATCTGTGAAGTAGGAGAGAAATACCATAGCATTTAGTCCAGGCAGTAACCAGGTATTATTATTATTCCCATTTTACAGATAAGAACACTGAGGCTTAGCAAATTGATGCTGTCCTGGGTCACACAGCTCTATCTTCTGGACTTGACTCAGGTTTGTCTGATTCTGTCATCCAGAATGCTGAACCACTACCCACCTAATCTTCAAGGCATGTCTCTTCCCTAAAAATACCTCTCAAACGCTCATTCTCCTACAGTGCATGTACTTCAAGACTAAAATATTTGGACATCCTTCTCCATTCTCCCACTGTTTCTTGTAGATCATCTTAGTGCTTTCTACCTTCGGTTTTTTAAAAATGTGCCTTTGCTTCTTCAAGGTATGTTTGATTCCCCCATCACTCCTTATAGCCTTCCTTATTATCCTCATCTATTGACCTCCCCATCATTTCTCGAGATCCACTGAGGACAATGAAAGTCGAGATAAATCAGTATCAGTGTGGGTGATTATCCAACAGCCCCTTTTCCACTGCTGAGACCTGACTCAGCCTAAGTACCCAAGATTCTGACACTCTGTTCTGCAAACAGAGCCTCCTAGACTTCCATACAGCCCGCTCCTTCATGCCCATCAATGTTAATGATTGACTTCTTTAAGCCCTCCAGTTCCTGACCCCTCAATTTCCTTCTTCTCTTTGGACACCTCTTGACTTCACTTTCTTCCCTATTGAGCTGCAGCTTCCAAGACAACTCCTCTGCTTGTACACCTCAGCAGCTAAAGGATGCTGAGGAAATCACACCACGGCACAGCTTGCTGCTATGTTATGACTTCCAATCTCAAACAGACCTTCAGTGGTTCTGGGCAAGACTTTTCTATTCCTTTTTTTTGTTCTATTTTCCCTCCCATTCCCTGAGCGGCTATTCTAAGCCTTCATCGCTCTAATCAACCCTCACCCACTCCACCACCACACACACCATTCCCTACCAAATCATCAGAAAACCTTATCTCCTTCCTATTTCAAAGAGAAAATAGAAGCCATCAGTCACAAACTCTGTACCCCCAAAATTAATTCATCTGCCTCTCCTTCTGGAACAAATGTCACTTCTCTTATCTAAGACTGACCCCTTTCCCTCTGGATCTCACCACCTCTTACCTCTTCCCTTTTGGCCCCTGTATCTTCAGCCTTTCTCTCTCCCCTGGTTCCTACCCGCAGCAATTAAACCTGCTCTAGTGTAATAAATAAGCTAGTGTACATGGACTTTCCTCAGACACTCTTTGGATCAGGAGTGTTTTTTTATTCTCTCCACTGGAATCCTACTGTTCTTTACGAGCTTGGCTCAAAAATTCCCTTGGTTCTATGATCACCCCTAACTGGAACATATCTATTTGAATTTCCATAGCATTTTGGGGTACCATTCTTAGATCACTTACCCCATACTATAGTTTATGCTTCCTTTCTTTGGGTATCTTTCTTTCTTTCAACAAACACTTTCATGTAGCACTTACAATGTCCTAGATGCTGTTCTAAACACATTTTAAAATATTGACTCATTTAATAATATCAACCATTACAAATATTCACTCATTATACTTTGCTATAATTATATCATATATTACATCATATCATATATCATATCATATAAGTCCTTGAAGGCAAAACTCGTAATGATATACCTTGGCCTCTCTCTATTATACTCTCCCAGACTGGGTGGGCACCTTGCCTATAATAGGGCATTCAATATGTTTTCCAAATACAAAAATGCATGGAAACAACTTGGGCATCATATAATCCTTGTACCAATGCCAAAAACACCATACCCTGCCTAATTGTATAAAATGAAGACATATCTCACATGGTCTTTCAATTATGATGGACAAAATTATATGTAGTCATATTTACCTTTGAAAATCTCTTAGAAAGTTGCCACATGGTTGAAGGCCTTCGTGTTATCCTTCAATAACTCTAGAAAACCCAGTGATCACTCCAGTGCTGCAAGAGATACATATCTGTTTACTGAGTGCCAAATGAGATCATTGGTTTGCATCTTACAAGACAAATGACGTAGCTTTAAATCCTAGAATCACATACAGCTGGTGAGATGGCACACAATGAGAAGCAGGTGAAAACTGGAAACTGAATCAAACAATAGAACTAGATTCCTATTCCCTAACCCACAATCATATATGCTTATCAAGTGTAATGGCAGGTAACCTTGCCCAAGTTTCTCGTGCTGACCATATCTCATTGAATCTGAACACATTAACTGTAAGACATGTAGTTTTGTTTACCATTAAGAAATTTAAAATACTGCCAATTCACTATGTCGTGCCATCAACTGTAAGAATCCCAATATTAGAAATGTTAAAATGTGTATCTTAGAATCAATAAGTACAGTATTAACATTTTAAAATCAAACTGTAAGATCCTCAAAAGCAAAAAAAAAATTAATTTTATGTACCCTACAGAGCCTTGTCCAAAGTAGGCAATCTTTTATCAAATTTGATCAAACATATGTAAAAACCAGTTGAAATTCTCCTAGTGGGTTAGGGACCATCTCTTAATCTATGAAGAGTCATAATGAATCAGCATCTTGTAATGTTACTAGAATAAAATAAGTTCACAGGAAATTTCAATCAAGCACTGTTAGACTGCACCCTGCAGGCCTGCAAACCTTGTACTTGCCCAGACACGAAACTGAAGAAAGAGCCCGGAGGGAGTGACAGAGACATCAATGGTTTATTGGACAGGGATCTTACAAGTCAGAAGCAAGCAAAGTCCTGGAGCAACACCCACTCTATATGGCAGACAGCAGGCAGGACACAGCAACAATCTTCTCAGCGGGAGAAGGAGGCTACCATTTACAGGGGGAATTGACATCACGTTGACTCATCAGTTACCAAGGAAACCAGTACCGGGGCAGGTGGCAAGCACGTAGGCAGTTACTGATTAAGCCCTATGATTAAGAGGATTGGATAGTCCTATGAGTTAGGTAAGTGAAGCAGGCCCTGGTCAAGCAGGGGATGTACAGAGAGTAAGAGAACAGCCATCGTGAGTGGCCTGACCATACAAATGCATAAGCAGATTCCTCTTTATTACAAGTAAAAAACGCAAAGCTTAAATCATTTTGATCCCCAATATCCATTTGTAAGCAAGTGTAATCTCATTAAGATAAATCCTAAAAACAGTACGGAAAATAAGCAACAGGTTCCCTGAAAGTTGTAGGTAGAACCAAAAAACTGAGCAATCAACCAAATTCACCATCTTTACTATTTATATATGAACTGCTGGGGTTGGGGGCATTTCTGCCTTTCTCCTTGTGTCTCTGCTCTGCCCACAGGGGTAACTTCTGCCTGTGCTTCCACCACTGTCCTCTCCCTTACTAGCTGAATTCTCCAGAGCCCAACTAAGGCATAAAATGTTCCAGATGAGTCAGAGCCTGAGGCAGACCCTGGATCCATTGCACAAATGGTCAGGATCACTAAAGTGAAATTAGAGACATTAATTCCCAATTAGTGGCCGGGTGAGTCAGACTGGGTCTGCCCTGCAGGTCAGCTATCAGGTGAGAGGGAATTGGGAATCTGCTTTTAAGTTTCCCAACGTAAGTCTTGTGGTGCAGCATTTTAGACAGGACCATCAGGCAACTGCTCGGATATTATTTTCTATTTAAACACAGTTCTTAGTGTCTGTGCTCCCTCTTTTGGAAGCCCTAGGAAAGAGAATACTAAATGATGAATTCCAGCAAAAGAAACCCCATCCAGAACCCTTATAGGGAACCTCCTCTCCCCACCCCCATAGCCTCCTCTACTGCTTTGGTGTTGCCATATAGTTCTAACCATCTGGGTCCACAGCCATTTAATCTCAGTCCCCAACTTGCTTTTTTTTTGCCTTCATACTCAGCTGCCATGCAAGTGAAGACTGGGAAAAATTCCCTGAGCTTATTCTAACATGGGAACAGCCCTGACCCTCATACACAGAAAATAAGTGAGAAACAAGTCTCATGCATCCAAGTCATTTAATGATGTTAAAAGAAATTTGACAGATAGATAGATACATAGATACATGGATACATACATACATATATATGAATTTTTGGTGAAACATGGAGTAAGATTTTTTTTTAAAGAAGAAAAAAATGAGAACTATTCAGAAAGTATGTCCTGATCTTCAGTGAGTAAAGATTTATGTCAAACTTTATTGTTGTAAGTCTTATATTTTCTTGGCAATTTTGCTATGTATCATTAACCCTACAACATCTGCTAAGATAAAATTTAAATAGGGCATGTTATATCACTTTATAGACATAGGCAGGACTTCATTGCTCCTAGGAGTTTGGGCTTCTAGAGATGAAAAGGACATGAATGATCATTAAATCCACTCCAAACACTTTATAGATGAAGACACTAAGATGGAAGGATTGTCTGTAATGCATTTAGCCACTGATTAAGAACTAATGCATTAGGCAACTAAACTTTTACTAAAGGACCCCAGCCACAGAGCCTGATCAGAGTTAATAGAATGAGAAAAAGAATTTTTATTCTTCCGTTATTTGTATGAGGGCAGGGTGTATTGGGGGAGAATGGGGGGAAAAAAGCATAGAATACAGGCAAATGGAATGCTAGCAGGGACACTTGAAATACTGCCCAAAGAAACATTCTAAGAGACAGGGAGGCCCACATAGTTATTGTTTAATAAAACCAGCTTGATATTTCAATATAAAAGCAAGAATGGCTGAAAAGTGAGTAAGCATCTCATTAAAACCACTCTTAAATTCCACTTTCAGGCCTCATCAGAATATCAAAGGAAACAGCACATTTTTTTTCATTTATAAACTATCAGATATTCTTTTACAATCATCCTTAATCTATTCTGAAAGCCTCCAAGTCTTCTCAGTGCAACTTTATCAGATATGTATCCATAGTCCACATCTTTACATGCATACATTCAAATATGTATCTAAATATATGAACTACTGTTGCAATTTTGTCTTACAAAAACTGAATAGCATAATGATGCAGGTTTGAGTGGGTTTTTTTTAAAGGCTGTTATATTTGTATAGACATCTACACAAATCACATGGGCTTATCTTTCTGAAAAAAATGTTTTAATCCCTCAGGTACTCTCCTCTTAACAGAATCAACTTAATTTCATTTGACATTGTCCTTTCCAGAACTGCAAATTCGATGAACGCAGCAGGTCCTGATCTTGGTTTTTAACAGATGGCCTCAACAACATGACAGTAATAGCATCTGACATGCGTTGTTTCAATGATCTCTTTTACTCTTGGAAAAGTATGGAAGCGTTAGATCCCGTGTGTTCTTTCAGATTGTTATTTCTGGCACGCTCTTCTTGGCATATGTTATGATGAACCATTCATAACAAATTAAATTTTCATTAAGGTAAAAAAAAATCTTTATAATCCATAAGCCTACAATTTGTCTTGGTTCCCAAGGTAACATATTCTGTGCAAAGGGGCCAGTTTTACAAATAATTGAGTGTGGGGCTGGCTTAGAATTATTTTGTAAGAATTGGCTGTTTTGCTAAAGGGGAAGGGGAGAGAGGGCAGATGGGAAAAGCCTAGAATCCCAGTAATGGAAAAGAAAGATATCTGCAAGATTCGTGGTCTTGCTCGCAAAGCACTTTCGCGGGGACACAAAAATCACAGGATCCCAGGACACCCATCAAAAGAGGCTAAGCCACATGATACCACATGAATGGCACCACATGGGCTGGATATAAAGACCCGCTGCAGTAGGCAGAATTCCTGTACCTTTAAGGTGAGCTTTAGAGTTGATTGTAGCTGTAATTAACAGCTTCCCCTAACTGTGCAGTAGAATTTTCCTGAAGGACTCAGTGGTTTTACTCACTGGCAGGTTTAGTAAAATGGGATTTCAGGCAGCACAGTGCTTTCAACTCAAAGTAGCTAAATCTAGTTAAAGCAGAAACATCAATGATTTTCAGTGAGCGTGCATCATAGAAATGTCTCAGCATCGTAAACCACTGCTGATTGCTTCTTTCAGAAGCAAACTGCAGCTAAATGGGGACCAGAGGAAGCGAGAAACCTAACCTAGGCCTCTCTCTTCCTGAGCTGACATTTAAATCCCATATAATTTTTTTTCTGATAATAATATATTCAAGCCTACTTAATAAATGGTAGGCTACTTTATTTTCAATACACACTAGAAATATTGGTCACCATTTGGGAAAGAATTTGAATTTAATTCTTTACCTCGCCTCACCTTGAGCACAACCTTCACTTCGGTGATATTTCAGAAACTGCATGAGACAGAATCTCTCTTACATGAGCTTTTGTTATAAGGCACTTCATTAGACCCTTTCTACTGAAAACTGAGTTCAACTATTCACAGAGAGAATATACAAATGTGTAAACTGAAGTCCAAAATAGTATAGAATAAACAAACAGGTTTACTGTTGAATATCTTATTATAATGAGTATAAAGTATTAAGTATGCTAATGAAGTAAACACTTTATACTTTCCCAAGTAGTTTCAGATAGGAACCTAAGGAGGAAAGAAAACTGAAGAGAAAAAAAAAACAAAAAACAAAAAAACGGTGAACACAATGAGAAATAGGAGTTTGGCAAGAGTTTCCTCTGCTCATCTGCTTAACTAAAAAGAAAAGAGGTTAAAAGAACCCATTAAAAGTGGCAGTAACAAGACTGGCACTCTATTGCAGAGCAGCTGCAAAATATTTCATTAGAAAGGGAAGTTCCAAGAAACGTATGTGCATGAGATTCAGGACTTCATAGATGCTATCAAAGAACTCACAGAAATGAGGGTTAGTGAAAGAAAGAGGAGATTCAAGCAGCTGAGGGCATCACAGTAAGTACACACTTGAGAAAGAAGCGTCTGTGATGGAAAGAGCAGCACGTTCTGGAACCAGCAGGTGGTGCAAGGCTGGGAACAGAGTCCTGAGATGCGAGTGTCCTGAAGACTCCCTGTAACACTGTAGCCTCCAGTTGCTTCCACTCCTTGGAAGAGGGCAAACTTCTTTGGACAAGGTCCAAAATGAACCCACCTTTGTCAAAGTTGGATCTTAAGTAAATAGTTCTGTAGGAAATGTTCACTGTATTCATTTGAAAACTCACATGTTGAAAATGGTATGACATAACCTCATGAGATTAATTTTGTAGTAGCTATTTTCACTGACAGAGAGAATCGACCATTACTTTAAATACAACAATAATTCTTTCTTGAAGTAGATCTGGGTAAGAAACTCTAATTAGCCTTCTGAGATATTGAAGGCTTGGTAAAATAAATTTGATATAAAATATGTACTTCTTTCCAAAAGAACCAGTTTTCCACTAGATACAAAGAAAATCTTGATTAATTTATAAAAGGAGATTTTGAACAGATCCCATTTTCTAACCACAGTGCAATAAAAGAAGTCAATAACAAAGCCAGAACCACTTAGCTATTTTAAAATATTCTCCTAAACGAGTTTGGATCATAAAGGAAATAAAAATTATGATAGACCATTGAAGGAAAACCACCAAAAAATAAAAATGACAATCTTGATAGGGTCAAACAGAAATGCTATCAATTTTAAAAGAAATAATAAGTCAACTAAGCATTCAGTGTAAGAAACTAGAGGAAGAACTTATCCAGAATTGAGTTCTGCTCCTACCTGGAACTTAATCCTTTCCCCTCTTCACCATCTCAGCAGGTAGCACCACCGTCTACCCTGCTTCAGCCCCAAATCTATGTGACATCCATGAGTCCTCTTTTTTCTATTGATTGTAACTCAAATTCATCTACTCCAATTGCTACCTCCACATACCAATGCCCATCAACTCTCACTTGGACGAAGGCCATGACCTCCTTTTACTCTTGCCCACCTAGAAGCCACTCTCCACACTGTGGCCAGGAGGTTCTTTTGGAAATATAAATAAGACTGTATCAGTGCTATTAAAACAATTCAATGGCTTCCCATTGCACGCTACTAAAATCCAAATTTCTCACCAAGATTTTACCTCAAAGACTGTAGACAGAGATCTGTAAACAGAATTTGACACACAGGTATGTTTTATTTGCCCTAAAGAGTATTTCAAAAGATTTTTAGTGTATTGCTAGTGTTTGAAAAAAGAGGATATTGCACATTAAAACTGGAAATTTCTAAATTTTCTTGAAAAATTGAAAAATATATCTAAACTGGACCCATGTTTCCATATGGTGAGTAATAACCACAGTTCCTACCACCCCACCTTGTCTGTAGACCTTAGTTTGGGTATCAAGAGTTCATCATCAAGCAGGCACAGTCTCTTTTTCATACCATAGTCGTGAACATTTTTCTCTATGTAAGTACATTTTATCACGTGAGAAAATGAAATCTGGACAGAGAGAACCACGTGTTTCTTACCCCTGGGGCATTTTGTTTATTTATGGCACCTGTTCCAAAACTGGATTGAAATGGAATGTCTATATGTTTTTTGATAATACACTAAACAGAATCTTCCAAATCTCCAGGTGTTCAAGGGAATTCAAGTATTTGGCATCACAAAGAAAAAGAAACTTCCAGGATAAAAACTCACAGGACTAATGCAAGGGTTTTAACACAATATAACAATGCAGTGACATCTCTTGACATTATATACATATTAATATGTATTCATTTCCATTTCTACATGTAGCTGCTGGGGGAGAAAATGGTCTGTGGTCTACAGATTTCAAGCTCCTGGAAGATGGGGTACATTTTATCCCTGACCCACCTAATCCATTTGTAGCATCTTTCAAAATCTCCCTAGACACAAAGCAGAAAGAAAAGGTAATAACAATACATTGTCTTTAGATAGGTTTTCTGTGAAATAGTTGGAAGAATCTTACAACAAAAATTACGTGTATTCTTGTGTCTCCATAAGGTAGGTAGACAAAAAGCTTTTATCTGCAATTCAGACAGGATGAATAAAGGTGTTAAGCGACTGGTCCATGCTATGTTTCTGGCTAAATTTCAGGTGACTCTCTGTAATTATTTCGCTTTTCAGGTGGCTTTGGAAATTTCTCCTCCTCTATCCCAGCAGAGCGCGTCCATTGTCTTCCCCACTCCTACCGCAGGGCTAATAGGTCTGTGATCGTCGTAGGCTGCAAGGCTGTCATTAGTCTCCCCCAGTCCATCACCTCACTTCTCATCCAAAAAGAGCTTCAGAATAGTTGGCTAGAGTTTCCTACTTGATTTTTTCCTTTTTTTTTTTTTTTTTTTGGCTTTACATGCTCTGTTTTTCCTGACCTAAGGCTGAACATGTAAAATTCAACTGGTACCCAAAGAAACAGTATAATACATTCAAACATCCCTCTGTATTTGAGGCCTTTGAGGCCATTTTGGGCACAAATCAGATTTTCAACAACCCTCAAATACAGGAAACCAGTGCTTCCCATTTAAATTATCAGTCAACCCATGTTTTCAGGTCAAGTGGGATAGGAGAGGTATTGAAATTTTAATTCACTCCTTTTCAGTCAATCCATGTAAATAAAATTACAGTCATTTCTATCACGCTGGAAATAGAATAACCTACAAGTCAAGAGGGCTGAATTTTGGACCCCACTCTGCCATAACTTGCTAGTTGACAAAGTGGAAATAGCACCAATGGTGCTGTCTGACACAGAGGAAGTTACTTAACTTCTCTGACCCAGGTGTAAAATAAAGAAAATACTATTATTTCACATGATGGTTACGAGGATCAGATGGATTTGCTTATAAAAAGGAATTAATGGGTGGTATTCAATAATATTAGTCTCCTTTCCTATAAAATGAGGGAGTTGAATTTGGTGATCTGTAAGTTCCCCTCCAGTTCTAACATTTTATGTTTCTATTATTTCTTTCCTGGGTACTATAAATTGTACATCAGCCAAGTTCCCTCTCCTAGCCTCCAAGCTGCCCAGCCTCTCACCTGCAGACTTAAAATAGCTCCAGGCTCTGAGACTCAATGACCAAACCTCCACATTGAACCCTATTTTCAAGAACTGAATTGCCTCCTGATTTCCTGCCTTGTACCATATTCCTCTGGGAATTTAATCGCATCTCTTCCCTCCCATTCCTCTCAGGATATGCAAGCCATCCCTGAGCCCTATTACCATGGCCTGGTCAGTACTACCTGCTGTAAGTCCTCCCTGCATCGACCACCTGCCGGCTTGGACACTCACTGCCTGCCAGCTGCCAGTTTGAGAGCCCTAAGCCACCAGCCAGGACATCTGTCCTCAGACCACGGCCAGGCCTCCCAGATGCCAGCTACCCACCTGCTGGCCTGCCTCACAGTGCTCACTGTGTGAAAGCCAACCCTGTTCTCTCCGGCCCAGCTGAGCTGGCCCACCTGTGGGTCCTGCACCATCAGCCAGAACCTGACCTAACATGGACGTGGACACTGATATTAACACAAGGATATAATATTATTTCTGAAACGAGTGCATGTTCTTTATACATTTGAGATGAAGTGTCTTAATACCTATATTTAGTCCATTTTGCAGCTCACTTTTTATTATCTAATTTGTTCATTAATTTGTATTTTTATGGAGGTAAAGCATATATTCAGAAAAGCGTATGAAACATAATTGCATAGCTCAATGTATCATCACAAAGCAAACATATCCATGTAACCAGTTACCAGGTGAAGAAATAAAACACCAGCAGCCCAGAAGTTTCCCTCAGGCCCCTTTCCAATCACTACTCTTCGCTCCTCAACCAAGACAACTACTATCCCGACTTCTAAACCCACAGTTCCGTTTTGCCTGTTTCTGCATGTTACATAAGTGGAATAAGACATTATATACTCTCTTCAGTTTCCCTCCTTTTACTGTATACTTGTAAGATTAATCTATGTTTATTTGTGTGGTTGTAGTTCATTCATTTTTATTACTATAAAAAATTCCATTGTATGAACCTACCATAATTTATACATATGTTCTACTCATGATGGTTATTTGGGTTTTTTCTTGGTTTGGGCTATAACTAATATTACTGCTTCGACTGTCCTTAGGCATGTCATTTAGAGCACATGTGCTTATGTTGCTGTTGGGAGAATACTGATTGAGTTATAGGGTACACATATCTTCAACTTTAGGACACAAATACCAAATTGTTTCCCAAAGTGGCTGAACTAACTTATATGCCTACCAGCAGGGTGTGAAGATTCCTATTGCATCATCACTAACCCTTGGTATTTTTTAAGTGTTTTGAATTTTAATATTCTGATAAGACAGTACTATTATCTCATGGTCTAATTTTCATGAACAAAAATTATTAATTTTAATGTAGTCTAATTTATTATATATCCCTTTTTAATTGCTCATTTGCTGTCCTCTTTAAGAAATCTTTCCTCATTTCAACGTCATAAAGATAGTCTCCTATAATATACTCAATAACTGCATTGTGCATTACTGTAGCCACTAGCTACATGTGGCTATTTAAATTTAAATTTCTATCAACTAAAATTTTTAAGGAAGAAAAATTCAGTTTCTCATTCACACTAGCAACATTTCAAGGGTTCAACAGGCACACAGGTCTAGTGGCTACTGTAAAGGCCAGAACGGTTATAGAATATTTCTGTCATCACAGAAAGTTCTACTGAATAGTCCTCTTCTAGAAGCTTTATTATTTATTGTTTTACTTTTTCATATTTATGCCTATAACTCATCTGGGATGATTTCTGTGGGATCTAGGATATTGTTTTCCATATGGATAAACAATTGACTCAGCACATTAATTGAGAAGACTATTCTTTCCCTGCTGCACTATAATGAAATCATTGTCACAAATAAAAATATATGTGTGTATATATATATATATATATATATACACATAGACATATATGCAATCTGTATATATACATATACATATATTTTTATTTATGACACTATGGAATAAAATGAGTTATCCTATCTTGTTCTTCAAATGAATCTTAGCTAATTTTGGTCCTTGGTATTTCCATATAAATTTTAAAATCAGCTTGACACTTTCCACTAAAAAATAATTTGAATTTTAATTGACATTTCATTGAACATATAAATCAATTTGGAAAGAGTTTTCATATTTATTATATTGAATCTTCTAATCCATGAATATGGCACATCCATTGAAATATTTAGGCCTTCTTTAATATCTCTCAGTAATATTTTATATTTTTCAGTGAAGAGTTTTACACATCTATTAGATTTACTCTAGGATCATTAATACTATTTGATGCTACTGGATTATCCTATAATCTTTTACTGCTATACAAAAACATTGTCAATTTGAAAAATTTTGATGATGTACCTAGCAACCTTGTTAAACTTATTTTTTTAATTCTACACACATGATCATATGCAAATAATTCTTATACCTTTTATTGCTTTTTCATGACTTATTGACTTGGTTAAAGCTATAGTGCATGAATCTGTTGGGGGTCTCCAAGAGTACCTGCAGGTTTTATTACTTCCTAGAAGGACTCACAGGATTCAGTATTCAGTTATACAAGCAAAAGGATACAAAGCAAATCCAACAAAGGGAAAAAGCACAAGGGGTGAAGAATGGACTAAACCAGGAACAAGTTTCAAGAGTCCTCTCCCAGTTGAGTCAAACAGGACATGCTTAATTCCTCCAGCATTTCATTGTGACAACACAGAAGAAGTGTTGTCCACCAGGGAAGCTCATTAGAGCCTCAGTGCCCAGGGTTTTTATCCCGGACTGCTCCCATAGGTACTCTGCCTAGCACATACTAAAATTCCAGATTTCCAGACTAACCATGTTGTTTGTACAAACAGTTTAGGTCCACCATTCACTCTTGTCAGCCAGGGAATGGTGGGACTACTCCTGAAATCCAAGTTTCCAGCTGCTAGCCAAACACCAACCTTGCAAGGAGGCCTTTCTAAGGATAGCATCTCAGGCCTGCTAATGTTAACTATTTTGTACAATGATTGAGAGTGACCAATAATAACTCTTTTTTTGTAATATGCTTCTCAGAGTTTATAACTGTTTTGCAAACTTCATTAAAAAAATGGAAAGTATTCTCTCCTTTTCCTTAATCTGAAAGAGTTTGTGTAAGATTGACATTATTTCTTATTATTTTCTGGAATAAACTAGTGAAGTCACCTGAGCTGGAGTTTAATCTGTGGGAAAGTTTTTAATTATGGATTCAATTAATTTAATAGTTATGGGACTATTCAGATTTTATATTTCTTTTTATGTTGGTGTTAATCAGATTTGTTCTAGGACTTGGGGAATTATCATCATCATCCCATTTATAGATGAATAAAATGAGTCAAATAATTTGCCCAACATTGCATGGCTAGTAAGTAGTGTCACTGGGATTTCAGTCTATAAATTCTATGTCCAGAGGACATGTACAAAGCCATTGTATAAACCTCTTAAAAGCATGTTTTATATAGCAGAACTTCATTTAAAAAAAACCTCATAAACTCTAAGTTTAAATAATCAGAATTTCCTAGGGACTGGTGTTCTCTAGATACAAGTCTGATGTGTTTGAACACACATTATGACATCCTTTTAGGTTACTGAGAAATATTCTAAAACCAGTATATTCCAAACTTAGCAGAGAGTTGGAGATATTGTGTCAAAAATACGTATTACAGGGCTCCATCACTGAACTACTAAATCAAAATCTCTGTAGGCAGAATCCAGGTATCTGTGATTTTGAAAATTCTCCCAGTTATTGTATATGCAGCCAGACTTGTAAAGCATTGCTTCAGAGCTAATGAACCTAGAAGTCATGACTGATAAGTTCATGTGCCCAGAGTATTAGCTAAAATAAATCTTGTTCCTGGTTCACAACCTTGGACAATGCCTCTATCCCTGGCCAGTGTGTCTCCCCAGATGCTTGCTGCTCCTCACATAGAAAACCAAGTAAGGCTAGAGATCACTCCCTCCAAATTCATTGCCAATGAAGGTCTGTGTCTCTTCCTAGTCTTATAACAGCACCAGCCCAGAAGAGCACCAAAATCACAACTAACTGCTGAACAATCATCGACAGGAAAACACTGGAACTTACCAAAAAAGATACCCCACACCCAAAGACAAAGGAGAAGCCACAATGAGATGGTAGGAGGGGTGCAGTCACGAAAAAATCAAAACCCATAACCACTGGGTGGGTGACTCACAAACTAGAAAACAATTACACCACAGAAGTCCACCCACTGGAGTGAAGGTTCTTAGCCCCACATCAGGCTTCCCAACCTGGGGGTCCGGCAACGGGAGGAGGAATTCCCAGAGAATCAGACTTTGAAGGCTAGCAGGATTTGACTGCAGGACTTTGACAGTACTGGGGGAAAAGAGACTCCACTCTTGGAAGGCACACAAAAAGTAGTGTGTGCATCGGGACCCAGGGGAAGGAGAAGTGACTCCATGGGAGACTGAACCAGACCTACCTGCTAGTGTTGAAGGGGCTCCTGAAGAGGTGGGGGGTGGCTGTGTCTCACCTTGAGGACAAGGACACTGGCAGCAGAAGTTCTGGGAAGTACTCTTTTCATGAACCTTCCCTGAGTCCACCATTAGCCCCACCAAAGAGCCTGTAGGCTACAGTGCTGTGTTGCCTCAGGCCAAACAACCAACAGGGAGGGAACTTAGCCCCACCCATCAGCAGACAAGCAGATTAAAGTTTTACTAAGCTCTGCCCACCACAGCAACACCCAGCTCTACCCACCACCAGTCCCTCCAATCAGGAAGCTTGCACAGGCCTCTAAGATAGCCTCATCCACCAGAGGACAGACAGCAGAAGCAAGAAGAACTACAATCCTGCAGCCTGTGGAACAAAAACCACATTCACAGAAAGACAGACAAAATGAAAAGGCAGAGGACTACGTACCAGATGAAGGAACAAGATTAAACCCCAGAAAAATAACTAAATGAAGAGGAGATAGGCAACCTTCCAGAAAAAAAATTCAGAATAATGATAGTGGACCTCGGAAAAAGAATGGAGGCAAAGATCGAGAAGATGCAAGAAATGTGTAACAAAGACCTAGAAAAATTAAAGAACAAACAAACAGAGATGAACAATACAATAACTGGAATGAAAAATACACTAGAAGGAATCAATAGCAGAATAACTGAGGCAGAGGGATAGATAAGTGGCCTGGAAGACAGAATGGTGGAATTCACTGCTGCGGAACAGAATAAAGAAAAAAGAATGAAAAGAAATGAAGACAGCCTAAGAGACCTCTGGGACAACATTAAACGCAACAACATTCGCATTATAGGGGTGCCAGACGGAGAAGAGAGAGAGAAAGGACACAAGAAAATATTTGAAGAGATTATAGTCGAAAACTTCCCTAACATGGGAAAGGAAATAGCCACCCAAGTCCAGGAAGTGAAGAGAGTCCCAGGCAGGATAACCCCAAGGAGAAACATGCCGAGACACAGAGTAATCCAATCGACAAAAAATAAGACAAAGAAAAATTATTAAAAGCAACAAGGGAAAAACAACAAATAACACACAAGGGAACTCCCATAAGGTTAACAGCTGATTTCTCAGCAGAAACTCTACAAGTCAGAAGGGAATGGCACGATATATTTAAAGTGATGAAAGGGAAGAACCTACAACCAAGATTACTCTACCCAGCAAGGATCTCATTCACATTCAATGGAGAAATCAAAAGCTTTACAGCTTTTGAGAATTCAGCACCACCAAACCAGCTCTACAACAAATGCTAAAGGAACTTCTCTAAGTGGGAAACACAAGGGAAGAAAAGGACCTACAAAAACAAACCCAAAACAATTAAGAAAATGGTAATAGAACATACATATCAATAACACCTTAAATGTGAATGGATTAAATGCTCCAACCAAAAGACACAAGCTCGCTGAATGGATACAAAAACAAAACCCATATATATGCTGTCTATAAGAGACCCACTTCAGACCTAGGGGCACATACAGACTGAAAGTGAGGGGATGGAAAAAGATATTCCATGCAAATGGAAATCAAAAGAAAGCTGGAGTAGCAATACTCATATCAGATAAAATAGACTTTAAAATAAAGAATGTTACAAGAGACAAGGAAGGACACTACATAATGATCAAGGGATCAGTCCAAGAAGAAGATATAACAATTACAAATATATATGCACCCAACATAGGAGCACCTCAATACATAAGGCAAATGCTAAGAGCTATAAAAGAGGAAATCGACAGTAACACAATAATAATGGGGGACTTTAACACCTCACTTACACCAATGGACAGATCATCCAAAATGAAAATAAATAAGGAAACAGAAGCTTTAAATGGCACAATAGACAAGAAAGATTTAATTGATATTTATAGGACATTCCATCCAAAAACAGCAGATTACACTTTCTTCTCAAGTGCGCACGGAACATTCTCCAGGATAGATCACATCATGGGTCACAAATCAAGCCTCAGTAAATTTAAGAAAATTGAAATCATATCAAGCATCTTTTCTGACCACAACACTCTGAGATTAGAAATGAATTACAGGGAAAAAAACGTGAAAAGCACAAACACATGGAGGCTAAACAATATGTTACTAAATAACCAAGAGATCACTGAAGAAATCAAAGAGGAAATCAAAAAATACCTAGAGACAAATGACAACGAAAACACGACGACCCAAAACCTATGGGATGCGGCAAAAGCAGTTCTAAGAGGGAAGTTTATAGCTATACAAGCCTACCGAAAGAAACAAGAAAAATCTCAAGTAAACAATCTAAGCTTACACCTAAAGAAACTAGAGAAAGAAGAACAAACAAAACCCAAAGTGAGCAGAAGGAAAGAAATCATAAAGATCAGAGTGGAAATAAATGAAATAGAAACAAAGAAAACAATAGCAAAGATCAATAAAACTAAAAGCTAGTTCTTTGAGAAGATAAACAAAATTGATAATTCATTAGCCAGACTCATCAAGAAAAAGAGGGAGAGGACTCAAATCAATAAAATTAGAAATGAAAAAGGAGAAGTTACAACAGACACCGCAGAAATACAAAGCATCCTAAGAGACTACTACAAGCAACTCTATGCCAATAAAATGGACAACCTGGAAGAAATGGACAAATTCTTAGAAAGGTATAACCTTCCAAGACTGAACCAGGAAGAAACAGAAAATATGAACAGACCAATCACAAGTAATGAAATTGAAACTGTGGTTAAAAATCTTCCAACAAACAAAAGTCCAGGACCAGATGGCTTCACAGGTGAATTCTATCAAACATTTAGAGAAGAGATAACACCCTTCCTTCTCAAACTCTTCCCAAAAATTGCAGAGGAAGGAACACTCCCAAACTCATTCTATGAGGCCACCATCACCCTGATACCAAAACCAGACAAAGATACTACAAAACAAGAAAATTACAGACCAATATCACTGATGAATATAGATGCAAAAATCCTCAACAAAATACTAGCAAACAAAATCCAACAACACATTAAAAGGCTCATACACCATGATCAAGTGGGATTTATCCCAGGGATGTCAGGATTCTTCAATATACACAAATCAATCAATGTGATACACCATATTAACAAATTGAAGAAGAAAAACTATATGATCATCTCAATAGATGAGGAAAAAGCTTTTGACAAAATTCAACACCCATTTATGATAAAAACTCTCCAGAAAGTGGCCATAAAGGGAACCTATCTCAACATAATAAAGGCCATATATGACAAACCCACAGCAAACATCATTCTCAATGGTGAAAAACTGAAAGCATTTCCTCTAAGCTCAGGAACAAAACAAGAATGTCCACTCTCGCCACTATTATTCAACATAGTTTTGGAAGTCCTGGCCACAGCAATCAGAGAAGAAAAAGAAATAAAAGGAATACAAATTGGAAAAGAAGAAGTAAAACTGTCACTGTTTGCAGATGACATGATACTATACATAGAGAATCCTAAAGATGCCACTAAAAAACTACTAGAGCTAATCAATGAATCTGGTAAAGTTGCAGGACACAAAATTAATGCACAGAAATCTCTTACGTTCCCATACACTAACAACGAAAGATCAGAATGAGAAATTAAGGCAACAATCCCATTCACCACTGCAACAAAAAGAACAAAATACCTAGGAATAAACTTACCTAAGGAGGTAAAAGACCTGTACTCAGAAAACTATAAGACACTGATGATAGAAATCAAAGATGACACAAACAGATGGAGAGATATACCATGTTCTTGGATTGGAAGAATCAATATTGTGAAAATGACTATCCAAAGAAATCTACAGATTCAGTGCAATCCCTGTCAAATTACCAATGGCATTTTTTTACAGAACTAGAAAAAAAAATCTTAAAACTTGTATGGAGACACAAAAGACCCCTAATAGCCAAAGCAATGTTGATGGAAAAAAACAGAGCTGGAGGAATCAGGCTCCCTGACTTCAGACTATACTACAAAGCTACAGTAATCAAGACAATATGGTACTGGCACAAAAACAGAAACATAGATCAATGGAACAGGATAGAAAGACCAGAGATAAACCCATGCACCTATGGTCAACTAATCTATGACAAAGGAGGCAAGAATATACAATGGAAAAAATACAGTCTCTTCAATAAGTGGTGCTGGGAAAACTGGACAGTTACATGTAAAAGAATGAAATTAGAACATTCCCTAACACCATACACAAAAATAAACTCAAATGGATTAAAGACCTAAATGTAAGACCAGACACTAGAAAACTCTTAGAGGAAAACATAGGAAGAACACTCTTTGACATAAATCACAGCAAGATCTTTTTTGACCCACCTCTTAGAGTAATGGAAATAAAAACAAAAATAAACAAATGGGACCTAATGAAACTTAAAAGCTTTTGCACAGCAAAAGAAACTATAAACAAGATGAAAAGACAGCCCTCAGAAATGGGAGAAAATATTTGCAAATGAATCAACGGACAAAGGATTAATCTCCAAAATATATAAACAGCTCATGCAGCTCAATATCAAAAAAACAAACAACCCAATCAGAAAATGGGCAGAAGACATAAATAGACATTTCTCCAAAGAAGACGTACAGATGGCCAGGAGGCACATGAAAATCTTCTCAACATCACTAATTATTAGAGAAATGCAAATCAAAACTACAATGAGGTATCACCTCACACCAGCTAGAATGGGCATCATCAGAAAATCTACAAACAACAAATGCTGGAGAGGGTGTGGAGAAATGGGAACCCTCTTGCACTGTTGGTGAGAATGTAAATTGATAAAGCCACTATGGAGAACAGTATGGGTGTTCCTTAAAAAACTAAAAATAAATTACCATACGAACCAGCAATCCCACTACTGGGCATATACCCAGAGAAAACCATAATTCAAAAGGACACATGCACCCCAATGTTCACTGCAGCACTATTTACAATAGTCAGGTCGTGGAAGCAACCTAAATGCCCATCGACAGACAAACGGATAAAGATAAGGCACATGTATACAATGGAATATTACTCAGCCATAAAAAGGAACGAAATTGGGTCATTTGTAGAGACATGCATGGACCAAGAGACCGTCATACAGAGTGAAGTACATCAGAAAGAGAAAAACAAATATCGTTTATTAACGTATATATGTGGAATCTAGAAAAATGGTACAGATGAACTGGTTTGCAAGGCAGAAATAGAGACACAGATGCAGAGAACAAACATATGGACTCCATGGGGGAAAGCTGGGGCGGCGTGGGGAGGAGGTGGTGGTGGGATGAATTGAGAGATTGGGATTGACATATATACACTAATGTATAAAATAGATAACTAATAAGAACCTGCTGTATAAAAATAAATAAAATAAAATTCAAATCAAAAAAAAAAAAAAGAGCACCAGCCCACTGGATAAGGGCCCTACCCTTATGACCTCATTTAACCTCAGTTACCTCCTAAAGGCCCTATCTCAAATACAGTCACAATGGGGGGTTAGCACTTCAACTTATGAATGGGGGGGGGGCACAATTCAGTCCAAAGCAGCTGTACTAAAAACAACATCACTTACGCAAAAATAACAGTGATCAACCTTTACTTTGTGGTTATATATGCCAGTGCCAAGTGCTTTATTTGCACTATTCTTGTAATCCTCTGGTATCCTATCTGGTAACTACCATTATGGTCCACTTTTTACGTGTAAGAAAAAGATCCCCCAAAAGATTAAATAATAAAAATCAGAACATGCCTTTCTCCTGATTAAAATTTTCCAGTGACTTCCTATTATTCTTAAAATTGTATCCAAACTCGTCCATGGCGTACATGGCCTTCCCCAATAGTTCTCTCTAGAATATTCTTCTCACAGATCCCTGCATGTTTGGCTGTTTTGTGAATCAAGTCTTAAGTGAAATACATCTTCTCAGACCTTGCAACTCTATCTAGTGCTACCCCTCCCAATTACCTGCCAACACAATGGCCTGTTTTTATTTTCTTTATAACATCATTTCAAAGTATTTTATTTTATTATTTTGTGTTTATTTTGTTATATTTTTGTTTGTTTCACGTGTCTTATTAAAATGTAAGCATTGGGCTTCCCTGGTGGCGCAGTGGTTGAGAATCTGCCTGCCAATGCAAGGGACACGGGTTCGAGCCCTGGTCTGGGAAGATCCCACATGCCGCAGAGCAACTGGGCCCGTGAGCCACAGCTACTGAGCCTGCGCGTCTGTAGCCTGTGCTCCACAACAAGAGAGGCCGCGATAGTGAGAGGCCCGCGCACCGCGATGAAGAGTGGCACCCGCTCGCCACAACTAGAGAAAGCCCTCACACAGAAACGAAGACTCAGCACAGCCAAAAATAAATAAATAGATAAATTAAAAAAAAAAAAAATGTAAGCATTATGTGGATAAAAGCCTTGTCTTTCTTCTTCGTCTCTTTATCCCCAATATCTCAAACCTGGCATAGAATGGCAACAAATTACACTGAATAAATGCACAAGTAGATGAATGCAGGAATGAACGGATGACTTGTCCATGACCACACAATTAAATAAATGATAGAACCTGAATTCTAAACTAGTCATTCTCATTTCAAACTCTACAAAGTAATGTCTAAAAGAATTTATTCCAAAATTATACATCAAACCTAAAAACAAGGAATAGATTAATTCCTAGAAGAATTTGATTGAATAATAATTATAACCACCATTTATTAAGGGCCTACCCTGTGCCATGTACTGTGCTAAGGGTTTTTCGAGCACTGTATATTTAACCTTCAAAAACATCGTATAGAATCACTGATATTATCCTCCTTTTGCACTGAGGAAATTGAGGCTCATAGAGGTTGAGTAATTTACCCAAGTCACATCTAACAGGTGACTGAGATCAGACGAACCCAGGTCTGAATGTCTTTAGAATTTAAACTATTACACGCCATACCATAAAATTTGAGTTGTTTTCAAATAACGTGTCAAATTGTATTTATTTCCTGTTCTAAATATGTACTTACTTGATACTTTAAAAATAAATTTAGAACAATTTGTGTCAAAAAATAATATGTAAATTTTATCATCACTCCCGACACTGTCCTTGTCTTCAATTCTTTCCCTCGCTAGAGAAACAAGATGCTACTTGATGGTGAAATCTTCCCAGCACTAAAATCTTATATGTTATGTAGAAGCGCAGTTCCACTAGATAGAAATTATAGATGGAAGATGTCCAGAGCTAATTCATTGCCTTTTAAATGAAATAGCAAGAATGTCTTTGAAGGGACATTTATACCACCTAATAAGTAATCTCCCAAAGTGCAGTGTGTTAGCGATTATTAACCAGCACAGACTGCCGAGGTTAATGAATAGTGCTAATCTGAATCCATCTGCAGAAACTCCTTCCACTCGGGATTTTTTTTTCCTGGTTTTCTCTTGAGATGACTGTTTACACACTAAAGTAGAAATTAGAGACTTACAAAGAGTTATCAGACATCTACATTTAAACATCTATGGATGCAGAATGCTGACCTAAACATGGGAATAACAGATCACAAAGATAGTCTTTTGACTGTGTCTTTTCCAAGAGCCTGTGTGTAGCAGACCTGGAAAGCCAGCTTTCAACAGAAGCAGATGAGTTATGATCTGTTAGATTAAAGAATCCTACAGGGGAGAGGAAACATTAAAAACATCCACAACTAAAACATCCTAAGCAACTCCGAAATGATGGTAAGAAAATAAGTTCATATAAATAGCTAAACTGGATAATATTCTGAAGCAAGTGAATAAAGCAGAGACTAATTATTGCCACTAAAAAAAGGTTAGGCGTGGGGTGCAGAGTTTGAGAGCTTCCCACCGACAGCCTAAACTAGCATACCATTGTAGAGCCAGCACACAAATCTAATGCACCTGATTTCAAGAACATCAGAACATCGAGTAGTACAGTACCACCAATATGGATTTTTCTTCACACATTAAAATTTTTCCAAACAAAAACTTATGTTTACCACTCTGTCCAGAGCTTTCACTTTTCTCCTTTAAATAGCTGGTGATTGAAGGATGAAATTCAATAATGCAAAAGTCCTTCAGGTTCTCCTGAAGAGATCTACAGCCTAGATCCAAATAACTCCTTATTATGTACAAGCAATGTAAAAAATCCACCCTTATTGAAGACAAGAGAAAGATTATGGAAAAGTTTTCCCAATCTCACGTTTCATTTGTACTTGTTGAGTGACTTCCTAGATGGACAAACTGGCTTCCCAGCTTCTGGTCAGTTCCCCATAGCTCTCCATCATGCCTGTCACTGTTAAAGAAGATTATTCCTCCTTAAACTCAAATATAAGCATATCTCTTGCCTGCCCCAAACCTCTGATGATGCCTATTTCCTACAGAATAAAGCTCAAATTCTCCAGCCTGGCCCTTCAGACCCTCTCCAATTTGACAATTTCCTACCTCTTCAAACATGTGTCCAGGACACCCACTCCCATAGTTACCTCAGTTCCCTAAATGGACTCTTGAGCTACATACAACTAGGCCAGCATTTCTCAAACCCTGTGCTCCAATGGGCTTCCCAGAAGCAGTTCAGGAATAACACCCTGGCCTTGGCCCAGGCAGTTTCCTCTGCCTGAAATGCCCTCTTTGTCCACATCTCTAAAGTTCCAGTCTTCTGGGAAGGGCCACATCAAAGTCCATCTCTGCCAAGAAAACAAGTGATTGTCTCTTTCCCCAACTCTTCCAGAGATTATGGAAGCTCTCCTTTGTCACTTTGTAAATAAACATCAATACCATATGTTATGGTTTGCAAAAAAACTTTTGCAAATATTACCTCTAAATTTTTACAGAAGCCCTGTGATTTCAGTACTATTTTCTTGGGGAAAGAGGAAGAGATCTTCAGACTCTCAGACAAGTTATTTCTATCTGAATCTCATTTTCATCTGTAAAATAGGAAGGATAATAACATAATTAAGGAATCATTGAGAATATTGTTATGATTCTTAAAACAAGGTACTTATTCCCAAGGACCTTACACAGTTCTCACACAGGGAACACAAACTGATGAACTATAAACAAAATTTGACTGGCATATATTGAGTTTGGCCTGCGTGGTACTTTTTTAGTTGAGCCAACATTTAAAGATTAGGAGTTCACATAAAATCCAGATCAGCTATCCAGCTTATATTACTCTCCTAAAAAGAAGAAAAGGAGGAGGAGGAGGAGGAGGATGAAGAGGAGGAGACTGAACAGTAACGCCCTGGAGTTGAGAAGCTGCTATCTCCTTTGAGGAAGGAATTCATCTCCAGTGTGCCATAGTCCCCACCAGTCCCTTTTGTCTCCTTGACACTGAAGCCAAGCGTTTATCATCATACACTGTTGTTTTTCTCATAGGAGAGAAATATATCTCGAGGATAATCCAAGAGTAACTCATGTTTCAGGAAAACCATGAAACAGCACAAACTCTGTGGAAGTAAAAACTATTTGTAAACATTTGCTAGTCAAACAAGTGAATCCGTCTTACACCTGGTGCTATGGTCTGAATGTCCGTGTCCCCACCAAAATTCATCTGTTGAAATCCTAGCCCACAAGGGGGATAATATTAGGAGTTGGGACTTTGGGGAGGTGGTTAGCTCATGAGGGTGTATCTCTCATGAATGGGAGTAGTGCCCCAGAGAGCTTGCTTGCTGCTTGAGCCATGTGAGGTTGCAGTGAGAATATGGCTGTCAATGAGAAGCTGGCTCTCATCAGACACCGAATTTGCTGGTTCCCTGATCTTGGACTTCCCAGCCTTCAGAACCATGAGAAAGAAATGTTTGTTGTTTATAAGCCACCTAGTCTATGGTATTTTGTCATTGCATCTCAAACAGACTAAGACACCTGGGCTGCTTCACTCATTTACATCACCATCCTGGTCTCTGGAGTCCTTTGGATTTGCAACCCCAGATCTAGACTGTGAACTCCATGGTGAGAGAGAGAAAGAGAGAACCGACATTTTGTTGTTGTTGTCTTTACTTACTGCCATATCTTCCATGCATAGAACAATGCCTGGCACAAAGTAGATCCTCAATAAGTGTTTGTTGAATAAACACAATCAAACAGTAAAAGAGATGGCTATTTAAAAATGATAACTGTGGGCTTCCCTGGTGGCGCAGTGGTGGAGAATCTGCCTGCCAATGCAGGGGACACGGGTTCAAGCCCTGGTCTGGGAAGATCCCACATGCCGCGGAGCAGCTGGGCCCGTGAGCCACAACTACTGAGCCTGCGCGTCTGGAGCCTGTGCTCCGCAACAAGAGAGGCCGCGATAGTGAGAGGCCTAAGCACCGCGATGAAGAGTGGCCCCCACTTGCCACAACTAGAGAAAGCCCTCGCACAGAAACGAAGACCCAACACAGCATAAATAAATAAATAAATAAATAAATAAAAATAAATTTTAAAAAGCCCCCCCCCCAAAAAATTATAGTTTAGATACCTGGGCTAGAAAAAAAAAGGATACCGTATTATACACCTGCGACATTCTCTTAATGAGAAAAAAAAGCAGTTCTTCAGATGAAAGGAAACATCTCCATGTTGAAATTAACAACCTCTTTAGTCCTGATTGTCCCCAATGGAGCTGGAAAATAACTATTCTAGAATAGAAAATTAAGGAAAGTACAGAGAAAGGAGACAGAGAACATGGAGAGATAGAGTAAATAATGAGGAAGAGAATAGACTAGGAAGGGGGGAAATAGTAAGGAAAAAAAAGAGACCAACGAGCCTGCCATGGGAAGTGGCAGGTTGTCAGGGATTCCTTGGAGGTCACGTAAATATGCCAAGGTCACGGACAACCAAAGTTCACAGTTTTGTTTTGTTTTGTTTGATCTGGTACATAGTACTTTACAGAAGTTAAAGTAATTGGCTTATCTCAGTTCTACGTGTTGGCTTGCAAATTGTTCCCCTTCCCCACTCCCACCCCAAATTCCAGCCCCCACACACACGGAGGGCAAGGAGAGACCGAGGAAAGAGGCAGGCTACACCGGATTGGTAAGTGGCAGGTTTTATAAGCAAGAGAACTTACTTATGAGGTTTAATAAACAAGGGAACTTACGAGGCTTGTCTTGGGCAGAGGCAAGATGAGTAGAGCGCCACACCCGGCCACCAGAATCTTAAAAGTTCATATAGGGGTTCAGTCCTATATTCAGTTCAGATGGTCTCAACACCACCTGACTCTCTCAAGGCTGCATCCTTGAAACAGCCCCGGCTGTGGAATGGTGGGCGGAATGTAAATTCCAAGGAGAGGGGGAGGGGGAGGAGCCTCCAATTGCCCGGGGCCAGATCACGGGTCAGACTGCAGTCACCACCTCTGGATGACCTTCTCCAATATCATGAAACAAACGTCTATTTTAAAACTCAGGTCAAATATAATTGCTTCAGTGTTACCTTGGTGTGTTTGCTTCCCTGGTATCTGCACTGGTATACATTGCACTTCCACCGTCTGAAATCTCTGTTGTGAGAAGAATCATGCTGCATTTGCCAGTGAAAAAAATACAGGGGCTGTAAAATAGGTCAGAAATGACTAAAACTGCACTGACTGCCTTTAACGTGACTTGTTGATTTCAAGGAGGACTGAGAAGTTGGTTCTTACAAGTGTGAAAGGAGTGTAAGGAATTCTAGAGAAACTTAATTCCCTTGATCCACACTCTGAAACCACTGCTGAAACTAAAATGGTGAGATTCACATGTGTTTTCTTTTTCCTATAATTTTCCCTCCCTGTTACAAGATGGCCACCAGGTCTTTGTGTTTTCTTCTCAGGGGAGTTCACGTTGTAAGGCCCAAGCAGAAGTTGCCTAAAGATTATGCATCTTTCTGGATTTTTTTTCCCCTAAAAGTCTAAACTCATTTAGGGAGTTAGGCTAGGTCTGCAGGGGAAGGAAAGAAGGAAATAAGGTGAATGCTTGAAGGGAGAGCTTCTCCCAAGACTAGGAAAGGAACTGAGAGCTGTGGATTCTACAACAAAAAAGCTTCCGCAAAATGAGGAGATGGCAGGACCCCTAAAAGGAATGATGGCTTGGTGTATGCAGGGAGACTGGACAGTAGGTACCCAGCCTCACAAAGACCCAGGCTCCAGCTTGTCACAAAAGACACTGTGTGGTATCACTTATATATATAAACTCTAAAAAAAAAAAGATTGAACTCAGAGAAAGAGAGAACAGAATGGTGGTTGCCAGGGGCTGGGAGTGGGGGAAATGGGGAGATGTTGATCAGAGGGTACAAACTTCCAGTTACAAGATGAGTGAGTTCTGAAAGTCTAACAGACAGCATGGTGACTATAGTTAATAAGGCTGCAATGTATACTTGAAAGTTGCTAAGACAGCAGATCTTAAAAGCTCTCATCACAAGAAAAAAAAAATTGTAACTATATGTAGTGATGGACATCAACTAGAATTATTGTGGTGATCATTTCACAATGTATACAAAATATTGACTCATGATGTACACTGAAACTAATATAATGTTATCAATATATATATCAATTACATCTTATTTTAAAAAAAATACTGCAATGTATACCTGAAATTTACTGAGTGTGGATCTTAAGGCTTCTTACCACCCAAAAAAAAAAAAAGTAACTATGTGAGATGATGGCTGTGTTAATTTATTTGATATGGTAATAACTTTACTATATACATATATATAAAATCATATTGTACATTTTAAATATATACAATTTTATTTGTCAATTATATTCAATAAATCTGGTTGGGGGCGATGGGGGGAAGCAGGAGAGCCTCTCCCTATCAAGGTAAGAGGTGATCTTGGGCAGAGATCTATTTGAACCAAAGACATGAGACTCATCCCCAAACATTCTCACCATAGGATTCACCTCCCACCCATTCCAGCCTCACCAGCACCTTTGCCCAATCTGGAGACAGAGAAAACTCCAGTAACTAGTGAGCCATTATTTCCATCCAACATAATGAGATACAGGCTCAGATCAGATTAAATTTGATTTAGAGAAGAAAAAGAAATTTCTTACACCTAAATTTTGGGATAGAATAAAATTCATTGCTGTTGTAGCACTTTTTAATGAGTCACTTTAATTTTGTACAGTTCAGTCACATCTCACATTAAATGCAAAGGAGTCTCATTCTTATTCTCAGCCTCCTCCGCTCCTGGCTCATGAGCTACAATGTGTCAGACGCTGTTCTCAACACTTTACTGCAACTCAATAAGGGAGATACCATGATTGCCCCCATATCACAGATGAGGAAACTGAGGCACAGAGAGGTTGGATAAGGTACAGAGGTCCCACAGCTTGTGAGCAAGAGAACTGGGACTCAAAGGCAGACAGTCTGACTACAGAGGCCATGGTTTCCACCAGTCGGGTGCTATTTGGGCCCTTCAGGCTGGGTGCCCCCACCACACCTCAGTTTAAATCATGCAGAACAAGAAGTTCCATGTGCCCTCAGCGTCCTGGTGTAGCCATATGATAGCAGATGTGAAGACTTTGAACATTAAACTAAGCTTCAATGAATAGCCGTTGAACTAAATGTTTTCCTTGACAATCTCCAAAAGCAGAAACAAAGCTGTTTTCAACAATAGTGCCAATTCTAGTGTCTAGGGTCCTGAAGTCCAACCAATTCCTTTTTGTAGATTTCCAGAGAAACAGAGAAAGCCTTATCAGCACACCTCTCCTCGAAGCCCCATGTGCCTTCACAGGAGGGAAATGCCATTCCCTCCCAGTGTATGTGGGTGTGGCTCCAGCAAGAAGTAAACTGGGCCAGGAGACTGTCATGTGATAGGAAATGGAAGGGGGAAGTGTGTTCCCTACTTTGTCTCTGAAGTGTCACCCTTCCTCCACTCTAGACCCAAGAGGAAGACCACAGCTTGCCTGATACTTGGGGGAAGCCTGTTCAGGGGGGTGTATAAAAAAGAGCAAAGATCTGATTAAAACCCCACAGCATATTCTCAGTCTAATCTCTTTTTTTTCTTTCCAACACGATTTTAGCGATTATGTTTATCATTTAAATGCCCCCTCTTGCTCATAACTTGGATGATTCTCACATGGCCTGTAGACTGTTTACTCTAATTGTGCTCTTATTAACATTCCCATTTTAAATGACTAAAAATAAGACTTTGACCTTCCAAAGTGAGTGCCTGATTACTGCCCTTCCTCCAGGAGAAATTAACTTTGGAAATATCTGCCAAGTATGTCCAGGGTGATACAACCGTTTATTTTTCTTCCTATTTGTTTCTTTAAAATAGAGTCTCCTATTTCCTATCTGAAAGAGACATGGGGGTAAAGGATCCCTCGGGCCCCAGAGAAAATATCACAAGATACTAGTGACCAATGGAAAAGGCTTTCATAGGAGAATGCTAAAGTGATGAGTCTTTCTCACAAACTCACTGACCTAATGCTTTTGGTTTTAGGAAATAGACCAAATAACGAATGTGAAGTATTTTTCGTAATACATGCCAGCAGTTAAAAATGGTTCAGCCATTAAACTGAACCATTTAAGTTCAATTATTCCATGTAAAGTAAAGCTATCATTTGATTATTTCAGGGGGGAAGAAATAAGATTATGCATCCCTACAAAAAAAAAACAAAAAACAAAACAACAACAACAACAAAAAACACCTCCTCAGGAATGTGGAACATAAAGAAATAGGATAAGGAGGATTATTTTTCCGAAACAAAATTGAACATTAAAAAATATGAGTTAAACACCATTTTAAATGAATTAAAACAATCAAAGATCAAAAGAGCTATTTGTAAAGACTTGGAAAACCTAACCCAACATATCCCCTGTGCCTTTATAAATGTGTTTGGTAAGTGGTAAGTGTCAGTGCCAAATAATAATTCTATACATTTTATTGATAATTGTCTTCAGCCTGACATATGGAAGGAAACATAATAGTTGCAGGGAACTGCAGCAATATATTTAGTTCCCTTAAACCTCTGCTTCAATCACCTTTCATAAAGTAAAAGAAATGAAAGGAACTTTGTAGGATATACAAAGGAAACTAAACTTATTGATATATGCCAGGAGACCCAAACCAATTCCTTTCATCCAGACACATAATTCTTACTGCAGACTGGGCTCTATTTTTTGGATGAGCAGTCATTCCCTCCCATTAGGGAAGAATGACTACCTCTGATTATGTATCACTACCATTAAAACTAAGGAAATGTGCCCACCCACCCCTTGCATATGAAAGGGAAGAAAAGTAAAAAATCATCATCATCAGCTTCCAAGCACTGACTTTTTATACCTTTTATAGGGATCCATGAATCTTCCAAAATTAATGACAATGGATAAGCTTCCTCTAAGATTTTTCAGGATGCTGCTGGCACATTTCTGCCGGTAAAGCGATTTACTTTGCCCTCAGAGGAGGAAAAAGAAAAGGGAGGACTTAGAAAAATAAACTAGCTTGAACATAAAATTATAAAGCTGAAGAAATAACATATGAAAGAAACAGCCCACCTATTTTCAATTTTAATCATCTCAAAACCTAAAGGAGAACTAAACTTCTTTATTTCCCCAACTGAGGCCATTTTTGCTAAAATTGCAAAACCAGTTATTTTGCAAAAGAAAAGGAACAAATAATAAAGATTTTGTGCTGTCCAGAGTAAACACTATGGATTAAAGAAGAAGGAGGAAAGATAAAAATGACGCTCACTTGAAAAGAAGTAATTTCAATTAACATATTTTCTACTATGTACTTTAATAATAATTAATCAACATCCAAATTACAAATTTTTCTAACAAAATAATTTCTAAATCCATAGCTGATGTCAGGAGACTATAAATAATCAACAATATTTTGAAAGTTAAACATCCTTAAGATATTTACTGGTAATTATTCACAATTAAGCAAAGAAATGATCTTTCTACCTGTTATGAATTGAATACTGATGAAACAGTAAAATTCATTCAATTATTCCTTCACTCAAAAAATATTTATTGAAGGTTTACTATGTGCCAAGCATTCTTCTAGACACTGAAGGTACAACAGTGAACAAGAGGGGGAAAAAAATCTCAGCTAGTAGGGTATAAGAAAAGAGCTTTCATTCCAGTAAAGACTGGAAATAAAATAAAAATAAATATATGTATGTTTGATGGTGATAAGTACTATGGAGAAATAAAGCAGGAAAGGATGATGAGAGAGTATTGGGGGTGGCAAGATTTGGAGAGAGGTTGGGGGGTAGAAAATTAAATAATTAAGGCTTCCCTGAGAAGGTAGAATTTGTGCAAAGACCTGAAGGAAGTAAGAGTGCAATTCATGTTGATATCTGGAGCAAAAGCATTTCGGTCAGAGGGAAGAGCAAGTGCAAAGGCCCTGAGGCAGGAGTGCGGTTGATTTTCAAGAATCATCAAGAAGTGAGGTTACTGAAGGAAGCTTCAAAGTAGGGGTGGTGGTGACAGGAAGTAGCTGTTTGAAACCAAGCTTATGGAGAGGTTAAAGTTATCGACAACAACAAAGTTGGGATGTGACTTTGAGAAGAGAGAGCTGCAGGAGGGTGAGGACAAGGTATTGAGGAAGGGGAGGCAAAGGAAAGAAGTCGGTGTATTGGAGGATTCATCTGGGCTCCAAAATTGCTAAGAATGACATCAAGATGAGTGTAAGAGTGCCAGTGAACTAAAAGGTAAAATCTTCCAGAAACTCAAATGAAAAGGTTTTTGGTTTCGGCAAAATATTTATTTCACACCTTAACTGAAATCATAGTAAGTAGCATTTAAATTTTACTGTAAAACATTTCATAGGGATCTTAGAAGTACAGTAGAACTCTCTTAACCCACCTCTACGGAACTAACTTACCAGATTACCCGATGCTCCCTCATCTCCCTATAAATCTTTTTCTGTTGAAGCCCAGAGCAGAGACCGCTATCCAGTCTGCTTACTCAGTTCTCCTCCTATCAGTTGAGTTGGGTGCTTGCCAAGACTCAGTTGTTTGTTCCCAACCCTGTTTATGCTCCTTAAGCTTGTTTTTGTAATTGTATAATTGCGTGATTTAATGACATATCATGTCGGGCAGTGATATGTGATCGCGAAAAGAGTCGTGGCTTCTTCGAAAAACGTAATGAACGCTAGAGAAAGAGTTTATAAAGGTAAGTCACTAAAACATATACTATCAGATTAGATGTGAGTGAGACAATCGTAAAATACTTTTAAAGAATCATAAAAACGTAGAGGGTGTCAGCCCTCAGGTGGCTGTGACCGTGTCTTCAGGTTATTGCTCCACTTGGAAAAGTCGAACCAGAACTCACAATGAATCACAGGTGTGGCTGGAGCAAGAAAGAAGATGCAGAACTCCAACGAGGGCACCCATGCTCAAAATGCAGACGGGGGTCTACACGAAAATATCGATGAATGAGTATAAGTTTATATGTTCTTGAGATAAGTAAAATCTTTAAGGTGCCTTTTCAAAATAATGCCGTGCTTTTACCAACTTCTTCAATTAACCATTTTAACTACCGCCCTGATTTCATTAGACTAAAGGGCTTCGGATGTTATTTTAAACTAGACCAGAATTTAGACAAGCAAACCATAGAGATCAAATGATTCATCCCTTAAGTAAGTCCTTTATACACATAGGAAAAAAAATTACCTGGTCGAACTGGGCAGTGACTTTGATTTTTCATTGTTATTTTTGTAGTCTTATTACTGGAATGGGAACAATGTTACAGAAGTATCGAGGCCACCCTCTTGCTTTTAAGGCAGGCTGCCCCTGAATTCCTAAATAAATGAGCATCTCTGCCTTGAAGTTTCCCTTTGATTCCTTTTATATCTGAATAAGAGTTGTGATGTAATAAATTATGTTATAACTTTACATTCATCATTCACTAGTGTAGGCTGCACGCATGTGGTTATGAAGCAGCAAGATAAATAATTAAACTGACCTGCTCTAGTTCAAAAGGATATATAACAGTGTGACAGAGGAAAAAAAACAGTGGTTATGTTGCTGTACAATTTGACCCAGTATTTCTGCCCAAATCCAGAACATTAGATGAAATCACCATGACCAGGCAATCCACCAAACATAGAGAGACTCTGCCGAGGACTCCAAAAACAGGGCAACCGTTGCTAGGGTGGTCAGGAACAGATGGGCAGTATCAGCATGGTAGAAGGGGAAAGCAGTCTCATATATATATACACACACACATACACACACACACATATACATACATATATGTATATATGTTATTTTAAAAATATTATTAAATATATTAAATTTAATATATTAATTAAATATATTAAATTTAAATATAATATTTAATATATTATTAAATATATTAAATGTGTTTTCAATATATATCATTTTTTAAATATCTTACCATTCTATTTGTAATTTATCTCAATAAAGCTGGAAAATAAACAATATACTCTCTCAGAAGTTCCTGCTTTTTACTGTGGGAATTACTTGGATGCAATGAGAATATGGTTCAATGAGAATTTAGAGGAATGTTAGCTAAACTTGAACTATATTTTTCCTTTCCTACTCACACACATAAAAAAAAAAGCAGGAAAAAGTCATTTTTCAAGGATGCAATTATAGTTAGTTTTGCCACAAGAACAGCCTCTTCAGGAACTCTTAGTAGTGAAGCTGGTGAGCAGCAAAAACTAAAGGTAAGTCCCGTAACGTTAACTAGTTAGGATGTCAATGCCAAGGGCATGATCTTTGAAAGCAATCTCTTTTGAAGACAAAGATGGATGGACTCTGTGGGTTTTTTTTTGTTTTTTTTTTTTAATTTATTTATTTATGGCTGTGTTGGGTCTTCGTTTCTGTGCGAGGGCCTTCTCTAGTTGCGGCGAGCGGGGGCCACTCCTCATCACGGTGCGCAGGGCTCCCATTATCGCGGCCTCTCTTGTTGCGGAGCACAGGCTCCAGACGCACAGGCTCAGCAATTGTGGCTCACGGGCCTAGTTGCTCCACGGCATGTGGGATCTTCCCAGACCAGGGCTCGAACCCGCGTCTCCTGCATTGGCAGGCAGATTCTCAACCACTGAGCCACCAGGGAAGCCCGACTCTGTGTTTTAAGAAGCAGAAGGTGACTGAAAATTTGCTCCACATCATAAGAAATGTCCTGTTCAAAGGAAGTAGCCCTCTGATGTGGAACAAGAACATCATGAGATACACAGAAAAGGATCCCGAAATTTGGATGGTACAGGAGAGAAAACTGGAGCCAAAACTGTTCCTCTCACCTATATTTAGCTGAGGTTTGTCCTCATTCCTTAGTGAGGATGAACTGAAATTCTAGTCTCGTTATCATCATTTAGTTTGTCATATATGTTTATACTTTGCTTATATGAATGGCAGAAAGGCATGCAACTTCTAGATTGTCTCCTACCTGAAAGATAAGCTCTTTCTCCTGTACTAGTGCTCCCCACGCTTCCTCCCAAGAATTGGAACTTAGATATGCCCATGAACCAGCTTCAGCCAGGCAGACAAAGACAATGCTCTAGGGAATGGCAGAGCAAAAAGAGAGAAGAAACCTGGATTCCACAGTCACTGCATGGAGAAGACCTGCCCCATTAACGTAAATAACTTCTTTTAAGCCACTGTATTTGGGGCTCTTAGACACAGCAGCTCAGCCATTAGTGAAAATTCACAAAGGCCATGAACTGGAGTAACCACGTGTATATCCAAAGCTGAGAAAGCTGGTCCTCAAAAAACACCAAAAGTAAACAAAGATAAGAAAACCTTGTGCCTTAGAGAAATGAAGAGACTAAATGCTATTGCTGCCTTTTCAGTCACTAGTACCATTCTTTCTTAATATTCTTCCATTTCACGGATGTCCTTTCAATAAATGTCAATTTTTGCTTGAGCTAGTTTGAGTTTCTGTTGCTTACAGCTGTAAACCTCCAACTAAGACTGTAAGGCAGCACTAGTAAGAGGAAGAAATACACCAAAATGTCGTTAAGTGTCTATGTCCATGAGGTAGGTATACATGCCATTTTGTTTACTTTGTTTTAATTTTCCAAACTTCATATAATGAAAGGACATTACTTTTCTAATAGAAAGTTTTCTAAACTTTCTAAAAGTTTATGCTGAAAAAAGTTTCTAGTGCAAGATAGAGCAAATCAGAAAAATAAGCCAATAGAATTCTCTATTAGCCATATTTCTTGTCTGGGTGTGCCAGATATTACATTAATAATAATATTGTACATTATAATAATACTATATAATATATACTATATATAATAATAATATAATAAATATATATAATAATTAATGTACAATAATAATATTGTACATTAATAATAATATTGTAATTGGATTCAGTGTTATTTCATTGAATCTTCGTACCAAAATATAAGAAAAATAATATTATCCCCATTTTAAGGATAAAGAAATTGAGGCTCTGAGAGATTAAGTAACTTTCCCAAGGTCCCAAGGTGATTCATAGAGATAAAATTCAGACTTAGGTTTGTCTAACTCCAAAGCCCATCTCTTGTCACTAGGCAATAAATAAACAATATTTTAAAGAATGGAAGAAAATTACATGCTAGGAGCCCACCCAAATTTTTTTTCAGCAAAGAACTACTTTGCTCCTACTGGAAGCCTTGTGATTGACAAGGGGACTAAAGACATTACTTGCCTATAGTCCTCCCATTAGCATAGGGCACCTGGAAAGTGGAGAGTTGTCTGATCTTTCTCTGAACGTCAGGCCTGTAGAACGCACCTGGCCAAGAAGGAATGACTTTAGGAGGTGATGTGGTGATACTTTTTCATTATCCATGCTTAGTGCTGTAGTTAATAATGTGAGGGCATGCATATTTAGTATTCCTTTAGTCAGCATTAGCGAGGAGGAAACTGAACACCAACCTGAATAAGCCCAAAGATACTCAAATAAAGGTTTTTTAAATTAACTAATGAGGACTCTGCAATCTCTAAGGCCATTAAAAAAGAGAAACGTTGCTCAAATAGACTTTGTATTCTAGGAGGGAGGGAGTAGGTGATCGGAAAGCAAGGGATTCTTACTGGAAATGTGTTCATCTTGTAAGTTATAGGAAATATTGGGAAGGCTTTCCCCTATATCTAAACCTAACACCACCCACCTGGAATTGTTAGCAACTCAGCCAGTGCCGCTGTTGATTCCTTCAAACCTCTTCACTATTCGATCTTGTAAGGAAGGGCAAGTTGTGGATGAAGCTGTGTAGAAAGTCTGGATGGTGGCACTATAGTTTGAGAAGATGTTTTCTTGTGGTAAGCAAAATAATGCCCCCCAAAATATGTCCTTATTTTAATCTGTGGAATCTGTGAGTATTTTTTGGTTACATAACAAAAAAGAACTAAGTCTGCAGATGGAATGAAGGTTGCTAATCAGCTGGCCTCAAATTATGGAGAGTATCCTGGATTATCCAGGTGGACCCAGTGTGTTCACAGGAGTCCTTAAAAGGGGAAAATGAAAGCAGACAGGTCAGAGAAGCAGATGAGATCAAAGAAGCGTGGTCAGAGTGATGCAAGGTAGGAGTCAGCCTGCCATTGTTGGCTTTGAAGATAGAGGAAGGGGCCATGAGCTAAAAATGCCACAGTCTCTAGAAGCTGGAATAGGCAAGGAAGCAAATTCTCCCCTAGAGCCTCCAGTAAGGACACAGCCCTAGTGGCACCTTGATTTTAGCTCAGGGAGAATGGTGTCAGACTTCTAGCCTAGAGACTTAAGATAATACAATTGGGTTGTTTTAGCCACTAAATTTGTGATGATATGTTACAGCAGCAATAGAAAAAGAATGTACTATTAATGTGAGAGAGCTGCTTGTGGACATGGGTAGATGAGAAAGCAAAAATTTAAAAGAGACTGAGGTGAAAGAAAATCTCTCTGCCTCTGTGGCTCAAACTGGCCTCTGGAAGAGTTTCCTGAAGGTGATTAGAGGGAGGAAGTTGCAATGAGGGATTGAGATATGCAAGGGAAAGGATTGATATAATATGGTGGCAGGATACTGAGAAGTGTTCAGTACACTTTCTGGAAGATTAATCAGCTCTGAAAACCTTTATAGCCATGTGACAGAGAGGTAGAGAAGATTTGTGGAATCTGGGGAAAGTCTGCCCTATATAGTCATCGGCCCAGAAACAGAATCACAGAATCATATGTTAAATGAATGTTGGAAATGGAAATTGCTTTAGAAATTATATAATCCAATCCTCCTTTTTTCCTATTTATTTTTTAACAATTTTATTGAGGTATAATTGATATACAAAAAACTGCACATATTTAATATATATAATTTTATGAGGTTGTACATAGGCAAACACCTGTGAAACAAACCATCACCACCAAGGTAATAAAGATATCCGTCACCTCCAAAAGTTTCCTTATGCCCCTTTGTTTTTGTTTTCTGGTAATAACACTTAACATGAGATCGACCCTCTTGACAAATTTTTTTAAGTGCATAATACAGTATTGTTAAATATAGGCAGTACGGTATATGCAGATTTTTGGAAGTTATTCACCTTGCATAACTGAAACCTTATACCCATTGAACAACTTACTATTTTCCCCTCCCCCCAGCCCCTGGCAACCACCGTTCTACTCTCTGCATCTATGAATTCGATTATTTTAGATACCTCATATAAGTAGAAGCGTGTAATATTTGTCTTTCTGCAACTGGCTTATTTCACTTAACATAAGTCCTCCAGGTTCAACACTGTTGTTGCCTATCGCAAGATTTCCCTCTTTTTTAATGCTGAATAATATTCCATTGTATGTATACGCCACATTTTCTTTATCCATTCATCCATCAGTGGACACTTAGGTTATTTCCATACCTTGGCTATTGTGAATAATGCTGCAATGAACATAGGAGTGCAAATCTCTCTTAGATATCCTGATCCCAATTCTTTTGAATATATACCCAGAAGTAGGATTGCTAGATCATATGGTAGTTCTATTTTTAATTTTCTGAGAAACTCTGTTTTCTGTATGTATGGAAATATTTCAATAAATATGTTAAATGAATGAGTTCAACAAACTTCACCCTTGAATCTTAAAGAAATGGTCCATAGTGGCTGCATCACTTTACAGTCCCACCAACAGTGTACAGGGGGTCCAATTTCTCCACATCCTCGCCAACCCTTTCAATCCTCTTTTTATACTTAGAAAGAAACTGAGGCTCAGTGAGATGAAATGGCTTTGCCCAAAGTAGTTAATGCCACAGCCAATCCAAGAACACAGCCCTCCAAATCAGCAGATTTGCGTAAAAAGTATAGGATCTGGCTACAACTCCATAGTTATTCTATTTCTTGATAAGCGCTAAAAGTAAACTATAGGAGCAAAATAGTTGTCTCTGGATAATGAGAAAACTTAAAGTACTCTAAATCCCAGCCAAAATGGGATATTCATATTGGTCGGGAAGGAGACACTCTAAGAATGAAAAGCACCACACCCTGGGGAGAAAAGCAACTATTTCAGAATCTTGGTAGCTAAGCACCACGAAAACACCAAGTCATATTCCCAAATGAAGTCCCTTCATCTGCCTACATTTGGGGAAGGAAGGAGAGCCTCTTTGAGACCCTGGAACTAATCTTGTTCCCTCAGTGGGTGTTACAGATGGCTGAAGACAGTTCTACCCACCAGTAGATGTTCTTTTGGGTAAATCTCCCTGTTCCTTCAGGAACTGCTCCTGTGACACTAGTTTCCAAACCTGCATTACCCTGACCTTCCATCAGAAAGTATTATTGAGCTCCAAGTTTTGTTTGCTTGGAACTTTGCATAAACTGAAAAAACAGAAAGTGTCACTATCAAAGTATGGTGTGGAGGATTGACCAAGATTATGAGAGGACCAAAATCTCCCTAAACGAAAGCTTGACAATTGAGTTTGTGGAGGGCAGGTATGGGGGGTGGTGAGCAAAGCGGAATGTTTATATTTTGTTCTTCGCTCCTTTGTATTCTAGACCCTTAACCAATTGTTTTAATGTACTGGTGTATTATATTTATTGTATAATAAAGGTTATGAAGCTAGAACCAGATGGTTTAAAAAGAACAATGTGTAAAATAATAATAGTTCACGTTTATTGGGTGTTTACAAATGTCATGTGGCAGTCATTGAGCCAAATGCTTTTCATACCTTTTTCGATTTGGAAGAACTCTGTGAGATGGGTGATAGATGCTGTTCTGTGGCCTTTAAATGTATCATCTCATGTAATGTCCACAGTCATGCTATGAGATCAGCGCTATTATTATTTCCCATATCACAGGTACACTAGTGTGATTAAGTCAATTATCCTCATTAGTAGCAAAACTGGGTACACAATTGGATTATCTGACCACAGCCTCTACACTCTGAACCACTACACAGAGGAAAGTAAATCTACATAGCTGCTAGGCCTAAGCAAACCAGTTTCCTCATCCACATTTGAAGAATACTGACTGTCTTACAAGCTTTCAACCTGATTCAGGAAGAAGAACCAGGAAAATGAGTCTATAAAATAAAAGAGAGACCTTTTAAATTTTTCACATGTGTGCCTCTAAAAAATAGGGCTATGTGATGTCATGTTCAGACAAATCCACCATTATGTTCTCTTTGATTTCATTTTATGTACAACAGTTATACTAAAAATAATGGCTATTAAACTCATCCTGAAAAAAGCGCTGATTAATAATAGTGCACAGTTATCTAATTTTCCCTGGATTGAGACAGGTAATTCTAAATGATAAACTATGATTAGCTAGTGAAACATGGACTCACTTTTTAAATATATTACATATCTCAAAAGAAAGAGAGGGAAGCTATAAATATCGTTAAAAATCGAGTGTGGTCATTCAAAGGCAACAGTTTAAATAAAGGTAAAGTCTGCCACTCTGAAGCATGAGTGAAGCTAATAGTCAACTTCTTTCTATGATTAAAGGAGGCACTTGACACTTATAGACCTGTTAGGCTTGACCCTCTGCCCTTATTTTTCTAGGTTATATACCCCAAAGCATCACAGGTCACAGTATACAAATTAAAAAAAAAAATCCTGGGAAAGTTTGAGACAGAAAAAAGGAAGCAGGACCAAATCTTCCCATAGTGGATACCACAACCTCTCACATATGTGGCATCTCAGTTGCCAAATGGGATTTGATCTGCTATGTCAGCCTGCCTTTCAGGTAGTATCTTGATACTGGATAGAAACTAGGCCACAGTAACATTCCCCTCACTTCCCAAAGAAAGAAAAATACCACTCTCAGAATGAGGCAGGGGTCACAGGAGGAACATACAGTCCACATGCATAGAACTTCTCTGGCTTTGCCAGTGATTTTCTTCAGTGCACAGGTGCTCCACCCATACTTGAGGTCTGGGCCGGGAGGGAGGCAGGGAAGGAGGGAGGGAGGGAGGGAGGGAGGGCTGGGGGGGTTCGAGGCTCGGCCCTTTGGAGTCCACAGCTCCTTAACCCTTAAAGCTCTTCTCCTTCGGCTCTGAAACCACACTTTCCTGACTCTCCTGTCTCTCTCGATGCTCCTCCTCTGTTTCATGGTCTCTCCTCTCTGCCCACCACTTCTCTGTAAGAGCCTCCCAAGGGGCCTTCCAGCCTGCACGTGAGATGACATCAGGTACAAAGCTGTTAGGGAACAGAGCTGGGGGAGAATGGACTTACCAAAGGTGGTGTTTACCACTAACATGAGTTCACTTCATGCACTCCGCAAACCGGGACATTTGGATGAGAAGCCAACAAGTCCAAAAAAGAGTGATAAAAACGAAACATAGCGGGTAGAGGCCCACACCAAGTCTGACCATTTAGGATCCAAGGACAAGCATAGGATCATCGGTTAAGCATGATTTCTTTAAATGGGACAAGAGTTGTAGTCTGGATTGTAATTTGGTTTTTGTTTGTTTGTTTTAATGTTTATTTATTTGATTGCGTGGGGTCTTAGTTGCAGCACGCAGGATCTTCATTGGGGCACGCAGGATTTTAGTTGTGACATGCATGCGGGATCTAGTTCCCTGACCGGGGATGGAACCCGGGCCCCCTGCATTGGGAGTGTGGAGTCTTAGCCACCGGACCACCAGGGAAGTCCCTGGACTATAATTTGGATTTCTGCCCAGCCCGTCTTCTCCCAGAACTGCCTCCCCACCCACACGACAGGGTGTCTGCAGCCATATTTAAACCACCTTACCCTTCTACTCCGACCTCAGTCAACCAGACCAGGAATGAACAGCTGACCCACACTGGATCAATCAGATTCTCTTTCCCAAGAATTTGAAATTTGAATTCAGATGCAGTGAGTCTGTCTTTGGCTAAAACTATAACACATAAAACTCCGGAGTTTTAGAGCCAACCATGTTCCACCATGCAGATGCGTAAGTAGAAAAATCCCATCTGCAGAGAAAAAGGAAGAATAAAACAGAGTTCCAGAGAGTAGAATGAACAGATGTGCAGAGAAGCAGAAGCGACAGCAGAAGCTGAAGTCCTTTCGGTTATCAGCTCCAGTCTCTTTTGAAAGCCCTCTACATCACTGCCTGTTGGTTCATGAGTCCTAATTAATGAAGCTCCCAAGCAAACCCAAAAGATACGAAAGATACACAAATAAAAGTCAACAAAGTAATGTTTAGGAATAGAAAATAAAGCTAATAGTTGATCGATCTTTGATGATAATCTTTACTGAAGTGAGGGTGGGCTATCACGTGAGTCCTCCTCATGCCTAACCCAGGTCCCCACATAAAGGCACGACAAGAGGGTAACTGCTCGGTGTCTAGGCTGGTGGTTAGAACCAGCCCTCCATTCAAGGCTGGTCAATTTACGACAAAGATGAAAAGGAGGCAAAGTGAAATTAAACCCAGCTACTGCCTCCTTCCCATTTTAGAATACAGTATTCCTCTAAAAGTCTTCTCTCCAGAGAAGAGAACATCACAAAGGAAACAGATGGCTATTTTAAGGCAAGGAGAAGATGTTCCATGTTGCCTTTCCTTCACTCCTTCCTTTAACAGGAAGAGCTTAAGCAGTTATGGTTATTCCTCACATATATTTCAGCCATCCCGTTTATGCAATGCAATAGATAGGCAGATAATTGTAGTACTGCACTACAAAACAAGCAGCTGAATGTGGAAAGGGACTCAGAAATGGAAACCTTGTCAGTTAGTTAGTGAATTATCACATGAAACAAATTGTTCACTTTTTGTGCAGTCCATTAGCTGCAGGGATGAAAGGAATTGCTCTCCCAACACATAATATTCCAATTTCCTATTTTCACTTAGCACTGTCCTTTCATGCTCTGCAAATAAAATGCATTTATATTCTGGATGTAATTTGTTCCCTCTGACCAGGACTTTATTTTCATCAGAGACAACCCTAAGCTCAATTGCTCTCTGAAAGGGAGCTTGGGAGTGCAGTACCTCTGTCCTAGAGGGGCTTGGCTGGGCCTGCCTTTCAGTACCTGGACCGGTGACTGGAACATATACCTACCAACCACTCTGCCTTCTAGTTCAGTTTTCCTGAGATGGACAGTTGGGGAATGGCTCAGAGTCAACTTGCCACAATCCAATGAACTATGAATAATAGTTCTATTTGTTTAGTGTCATTCTCCTAGAAAGTTCCAACCTTTATATTGTTTCATTAATTTGAACAGGTTTTTATATTTTTATTCCCATTTCATAGATATAAATTTTGATGTCCAGATAGAAATGCAAACCATCTCTGAGGTCACTGAATCAGTTAGTATCCCCTGCTTTTGAATTTCCAGGTAATGATTTAAGGCCATAGTGCAAATGACCACAGTCCTACAGATTCACAGCTCAATGAGATTCAGTCAGTTCTACTAAAATCTGGTCAAATAAAAGTATGAAAAGTCATAGAAATAAAAACAATGGCCCGTAACATGGTATAATACTTCTTTGGGCCATTAAGGTACAATGATTTTATCATTTAAAAGTGTGGGAAAAGCTGGAGATGGTTAAGAGCATTTAGATTTAAAAACAAAAAGAGAAGGAAATTAACATTTGTTAAGTAATTTTTATGATTAGGCATGTATAGTGTTTAATTTTCATGACAATTACGTAAATGAAGTATTTTCATTCCCATTTTACAGAAAACAAAACTAAAACTCAGAAAATGTCAGTAAGTCTGTAAAAATCACCCAGCTTTGTAAGCAGAAAAATGAGAATTTGTACCTCTGTTTACCTGATTTCAAAGCCCATGTTCTCTTTGCTATACTCTGAGAATTTTTGTTTAAAAGTGTCTAATTCTAATGAAAATCAGATCCTCCTAATGCTAGTTACAGTAAAAAGCTGGAACCGGGCTTCCCTGGTGGCGCAGTGGTTGAGAATCCGCCTGCCAATGCAGGGGACACGGGTTCGAGCCCTGGTCTGGGAAGATCCCACATGCCGCGGAGCAACTGGGCCCGTGAGCCACAACTACTGAGCCTGCGCGTCTGGAGCCTGTGCTCCGCAACAAGAGAGGCCGCCATAGTGACAGGCCTAAGCACCGCGATGAAGAGTGGCCCCCACTTGCCACAACTAGAGAAAGCCCTCGCACAGAAACGAAGACCCAACACAGCGAAAAATAAATAATAAATAAATAATAAATAAAAATTAAAAAAAATAAAAAGCTGGAACAGAATAAGTTTTATCCAGTTATCTTAAGTTTAATTTGCTTTGATACCCTTTTCCCACGGACGAAATCAGTGGCTTAGAGATTGAATTTCAGACGGTCACCTAGAACCCAATTAAAACCTTCTATTGAGCAGTTTTGCTGGCTACATCTCACTGGAAGAAGTCATACCATTACCAGAATTAGAGGAGGATAAAGAGGTCAGGCATCCCAAATTTCTATGGCACGGGCCAAGCCAGAAGGACATAAATAGTACTACTTTAGGAAGCTGTGATTTCTAAAACCAAGAGGAAAAATGTGAAAAAAGCAAAGGTAAAATCTCCTGCCTCTCCTCTTGTGTTTTATCCTGGGTATTAGCACTTTTTTGGTGCCAGGGACAGTAAAGGAAAATGACAGCAAGGGAGGAGGGGCCATTTATTAGCTCCCAGACCTGGAAAGTCCAAAGATACATGTTGCTTCAGCACAGCTAAATCCATGAGTTTGACAATGACATTAAGACTCTGTCCCATCTCTTACTCTTGGTCCTGCATTCCCTACCCAGAGGCCCCCCAGAAGTTCCAGACTCACATGCTACACTTTCCAACCACAGAAGAAAGCACACCTCTTTCTCAATGGTTCCAGAAAAGTCCAGGGGTTGACCTTAATTGGTCCACCTCAGAGCATGACCCAGCCCTGCACAAATCATTTAGGGCAGGGGAATATATCTATATCTCATCGAAGCCTTGGTCAGAAGCCCAGCCCTTGGAACTGGGAGGGGGAGTCAGCCTCATCCCAGGTATGGATTAAAAGTAGGAGAGTGTTCACAAAAGAAAAAAGAGGGTGCAGTTATTGGACAAAAAAAGGTACGGATGCTGGGCAAGCAACAGCTGGTAGTATAAGCAGAGTGACAACCACCCTCCAGGGCATATTTCCAACATGGGAAAAATACCTCCATCCAGGCTAGGTAGGAGTCATGGTGATTTTTTCCCTCTGTTCCCAGGCAGAAGCTCAAGAGGCAGACTCAGTCTGGCAATTAGCTGTCAGCTGATCACCAATTCAAATGTGCTGGAGTGGGCTGTGCTGATGATCTGTACTTGCAGTAATCATTTGGCTGGGTGAACCAAATTATACTTTCCAATGCCACTTCAAATCAGGATTGCTATGTCTGCACTTGTTTTCAGCAGTAAGTATAACCCTGCAAGTTATTTTCTTTGATACTGACTATACGTGGGCAAGGGAGGAATTTAGGCTTCTTTAAAGTTCTGCTCAACAGGAAAGGCCAAAAAGTTTGAGAGATTTGTAAGGAGGCTAATTAGGATCTATTCCAACTTAATGGCTAGGCTTTCACACTGAAATGGACAGGGGGACATGTTCTGCCCTGGCAAGGCAGAGATTTTTCTTCCAAGTTATCTGATTTGGGAACCTCATTCTTTCATAAAGCCACGTGCAGCGATCAATCAGATGTAATGATCAAAAGGAAGTTTGCCTCAATCAATCCCGATAAACAAATAACTATAGTTGCAAACCTCACGTGCCCTTCACTTCAAATTCACTTGCCAATAATTGGCCTCATTAACGTCTGTGGAGTTAGCTGTTCACTAAAATCGAGCGAGCTGTACATTAGATGTGTTCAGTGGTTTGCAAACCTCTGGGAATATTAGACCTACTGAATCAGCATCTTGTGAGTTCCATGAAAATTAACAAGCTAAAAAGTAAGGAGACTGCAGAGGATCTGGAAGGAGTGAAGGAGACGCCAGGAAAGTTCTACCACCTTCTCATAATTAATATTACCTTTCTCAACCTATAAAATGAGGGTTAGCTTTGCAGTGTTTTTTTGTTTGTTTGTTTGTTTTTATTTATTTTTATTTTTGGCTGTGTTGGGTCTTCGTTTCTGCACGAGGGCTTTCTCCAGTTGCGGCAAGCGGGGGCCACTTTCACTATCGCGGCCTCTCTTGTTGCGGAGCACAGGCTCCAGACGCGCAGGCTCAGTAGTTGTGGCTCACGGGCCTAGTTGCTCCGCGGCATGTGGGATCTTCCCAGACCAGGGCTCGAACCCGTGTCCCCTGCATTGGCAGGCGGAGTCTTAACCACTGGGCTACCAGGGAAGCCCTGCAGTGTTTTTAAAGATTTGATTTTGACAGAAAATGAACTTGATTTCTTTGTGTCACTAGCTTTCAAATTACCCTGCCCACATCTGTCAGATGTTTTTGTTGTTCAATTATAAAAACTGTATCCAGACTGGATTATGAGAATGCTGTGCAGGCATCATAACCACAGATGCCCTTGGGTTGAACATCAGGCGCACTACGATCCTCCCAAAGAAGGAGATAGACTTCCAGCTGCTGCACCAGACCCATCCTTCTTAGAGAGAGGAAGAAATCACAGCAAGTGAAACTTGCTGGTGTATCTCAAATATACATTTGGGGAGATGACAGCAGCGAGAAGAGTGGAAATAGACTTAACTAATTCACTAACATTTATATGACCTATTCCTATAGAAATGGCCAGAGAGCCAGTGAACACAACTATTCAGTTTGCCTGAAGGTGAGGGAGCTTTTTTGTCCTGAATCACCTTGTCAGCACTACCAATGTTCACCAATAATGCCCCATTCTCTATTTCATTTTTGCTTATGCAGTGAATATCTGTGCGTCTCTAGAAAAAAAAAAAATTGCATTTGCTTTCCAGTCTGGCTTTTTATCCTTAAAAGCTGTCCAGGAAAAGTTTCACATGATGTTGTTTTGTCAAAGGAAGCTTTACGTATTTGCAAAAGACACAGGATATCATTGGATGTCTGCTTCTCCAGCCCAATGATAATCAACCCAGGTACTGGTTATTCCAGTTTCCCCTGGTGTTTCATCTGACAGTTCCGAGCCACCTACTTAACTCTGTAACTTATTTAATTACAACTATTTTTAGTGATGTCCACCAGGATCCAGTGAGATATTGACTTTATAGAGTCTCAATATTGCAATGGTCTCCTAATTGGTTTTACAGCACTCTCCAATCCCCCTACGATTCATTTCCACCCAGCAGCCTGAGTAACCTTTGAAAATGTAAATCAGATCTGGTTTCCAGCCCTCCAGTGACTCCACTGCATTTAGGGTCCACCTGACCCCCTCTGGAACCCTGTATTATCTCATCCTTGCCTCCCATGTTCCCATCTTAGCCTTCCTCTTCAGCCCACTGGCAATCAATCTGTCTTCCTTGAACACGTCAATCTTCTAAGGTAGAAGATGGAACACATCAATCTTCTGCCTTAGAGACTTTGATCTTGCTGTCCCCTCTTCCAGAAACACTCTTTCCATGGCTCTCTTCATGCCTGGCTTCTGCTCATCCCATGGTTCTTCGTCAAAACCCATCTGCTCAGGAAGGTTTCCCCTGGCCACCTTAATCCCTCCCCTCTCCACTGCTCTTTATCACATCACCCCAACTATTTTCTTCATAAAATTGCCACAATCTCAAATAATCTGGTTTTTTTTTGCTGCTATCTGTCTACTAGAATGTAAGTTCAAAGTGGGCATAAACTTCCTCTGCCTTATTCACCACTATAGCCTCAGTTTTTAGAACAGTGCCTGATACAGTCCCTGATATGGTCTAAGCCACTGAATGAATGTTTCGAGACCTCGAGTCACATTATAAAGACTCACCATTCAATGTTTCAGAACTGGTTTATTTTGAACACATGCAAATCTAATATGAGAAGAAGGAATATGTCACTATTAATTCCCTTGCCTCTTCCCAGAAAAAGTCAATCTGCATAAGAATCATTTCCCCAAATAAGAGAATGTCTTTGGAAATTGAAGAAGAAAAAAAAAAAAGAAAAAAAACTCAGACACACTGGGAAACTCTGGGCTGCTTTCTTTTTCATTATAAGTAAGACAAGGTTCATGGGAGTCAGCATCAGCACTTGATTCTTTAGAAGTTGAAAATTAGATCAAATGAATTGGAGGACAACTATATCTTGTGTTAATGTTTTCCTCCTCAAATGAAGAAAATGATATGAGCCATGACTCCATTTGAAAATGAAACTTTGTATTTCTATTTGCTTTCATCTTAAAGCCTACTGTTTTTCCTTTGAGAACTTTTCATGTTGGTAAATGTTGCAATACATTACATTCGTTAGGCTCAGGCCCATTTACTATGCAAGCAAGACAAGCACAGATATATCATCCCCATAAAGCATCATTTCTAAATTACACAGTAAATAAATGAGACTAAGCCAGACACCCAAGTTTCACAACCCTTGACACTAATGTAAAAAAAAAAAAATGTTTTTTTAACCACTCTGGGTCAGAGTTCCCTACTCTTAAAACATGCAATTTATGAACAATCTGCTACGCCAAATAAACTGATCATCCAAGAATATACTGGTTGCCTGACCCCAACTCATAACAGACAAGAATGCTTTAAGAAAAAAACTGGACTAATCAGATTCCGGCTGTTTTTTGCAAGGTGTGATACATAAGAAACCTGGCCTTGCTAAGAACCTTGGGTTGATTTCTGATTAGCTGATTACAGAAGACAGCAGCAAAGCCAAAATAAAGTAGCGATTCACAGTGAGATGACAGTGAGCAAGTGTCTTTAAATTTATAATTGCCCTTGGATCTATTTAATTTAGCTTTAAGTCAGGAGGCATAAGTGAGACAAATGGTTACACTGAGCAGGTATCAGATATGACAAGAAGCTGGCTGTGATTATTTTGTTGTACTACTTCCATTTGGGGACTTTTTCTGCCAACACTTTTCCTATGATGGCTGTTAAATTTTATAGGACTTTCCCCACTATTAGTTGTAATGGCATTTGCGTGTTAAATGCTCACAACAAATGAAAACCATGATTCCATTGTTTCCTATGGCGAAAACCACGCTATTCCAAATGGAGAACAAATCTAAAAAGAATCAAATAATTCCTCCTCCTTGTATGATACCTATATAAGCTCTGCAGGAAAGCCTATTTACTTTGCAGCGCTTCTATTTTTGAAACAACATAGATTTTGCACATGTAAGAACACTAAAGATGCCTCTATAGTCAATCAGAAGATAGCTCAAATGTTATCTTTTGTTGAGGGAATTTGTCTACAATTAAATATAATTCTCCTTCAGTACATTTAACTAAGAAGCTCCCCTTTCATTGGGGCTAGAAGGAGGAAGCTTGATGACTACTTATGGGGTTTTTTCTTTTTTATTGAATTATAGTGGCTGTAATATTATATGTTACAGGTGTACAGTATAGTTATTCATAATTTTTAAAGGTTATACTCTCCATTTATAGGTATTATAAAATATTGGCTATATTCCCCATGTTGTCCCTGTATCCTGTAGCTTATTTTATACCTAATAGTTTGTACTTCTTAATCCCCTACCCCTATCTTGCCCGTCCCCCTCTTCCCTCTCTCCACTGGTAATCACTAGTTTGTTCTCTATGTGAGTCTGCTTCTTTTTTGTTATATTTACTAGTCTGATGTATTTTTTTATTCCACATATAAGCGATATCATACAGTATTTGTCTTTCTCTATCTGGCTTATTTCACTTAGCATAAAGCCCTCCAAGTCCGTCCATGTTGTTACAAAAGACAAAATGTTATCTAAAGCAACACCAAATTATGGGAACAACAGAAAAAGCAGACATGAAGAGTTTCTCAGCCCATTTTCTCCTTTGAGAATATTCAGCAACTAGTTCTGGAAATTTCTAAATTATTGTTCTTAGTCTCTCGTTATTGTTCATTGGAAATTTCTGGATTCATTGTTCTGGGTTATTTTTCTAGGTTAATATTTATAAATAGCTGATTACTCAGGGTCATCTAGATCTAGCAAAGCAAGATGTAAGAAACTATGTATTTATGGATTTATTAAATGATTGGATTTTACAACTACTTGATCATTCTAGATCCTTTTATCTGGGTTCAGCTTGCTCATCATTTCTCTACCACTGATAATTCTTCAAGGCAGTCTCATTCACCTAAAGTAGCATTTAAACTGCATGACTCTCACATTCTACGCACCAGATCCTTTCTCAAAAAGTCCATTGTTCTGAGAACCCTTCAGAAATGAAAGAGCCTCAATCATTAAGATAACCGATAGTCAAGCCTCTGATTTTTCATTGTAATTTTACCTCTCTCTGATATATATTTTAACTCTTTCTCATATTGTTCCTGAATACATTTAGTCCAAAAATTTCTGACTCATAACGGGCCATACAACTGTATAAATTAGTTTGAAATCACATGTAGTTTCCTATTTAAAGAACATCCTTAGAAATTGCTAAAGTAAATATTTTAGAATTGCTAACTTAAAAGTCATTTCGTCATCTTACTCTTCTTTACGTTTTCTCATCCCCTCTTTCCTCCACCCAGTATTCTGCGCTACTAAAGCAGAATTAGAGGAACAGTGATTGCATTTGTTAAGGGAATCAGAAGCTAAAATTCATTCGCTCATTCAGCAATTTTTTATTCGTTCACTTAATCACCTGATTATACCTCTTATAGCAAAGATGACTGAAATTTGTGGTGTATCACTATTGTTTACCCAAATTTGCCCAAACTTTAGGCAAGTGGACAGACTCCCAGAGACCTAGCTTGGTTGGGGGCTGTGAGAGGAAATTTCTGTACTGCTGTCAACCCTTGATCACAAACCAAGTCCTATTTAGTGATAAACATTAGTTTTGATAAGCATTAGTTTCCCTTCTATGACTACACATCATAAATACATACATACATACACCAAGCTGAATGTCTTAGCAATCCAAAAGTGAGATGTGATGGGCTGTAAATGCTGGTGCACAACTAACTGTGCTACTTTGAGCAAATCACTTAACCTCTCTGAGACTCAATTTCTATGTCATTGAAATCATAGCTCTATGATATTATTATTCTCCAAGAAAAATGCGTTAACCAGCTGAGAATGATAATCACTTTATTCCAGCATAAAATTCATAGTCCCAAGATTCTTCCCCATCGTTTAGTCTTTCCTAATGTCCTTTCTGGAAGTGTTTTCTTCCAAAATACTTTGGGAAGCATGTCACAACTCAGTTTCTACAAGGTCAATGCAACATATATTTTCTATTTGTGGAAATTTCTCTTTTCTTACATTTTATAAATAATCAACCTAAAAACCATTCCAACTAGTGTGTTCACTACTTTCAATTTTTGAAACAGAATACTGAATCTTTTGTTAATGTGATGGGAAGTTTCATACAATTCTGGGTTTATCTCAAATAGTGCTGCGAAAACACTGATACTAGAGAAAACAGAAACAGTTTCACTGCTATCTTCATTTTATCTAATGAACACAGAGGAAAGGCTCAGATCTGAGAAAGAAAAGGTCACGAGCTAGAATCATAAGAGGGCTATTTGTTACCAATTTTCAATAGCTGCAGTTTGGTTAAGGACACTAAGCTGGAATGTCAAATCTATTTAAGACATTGAAATGTATTACGATCTTTCATACAATGAGTGGTTATCTGTCATTGGGTTCTTTATGGTGTTTCATACATTATCACAGTAAGTTGCAAGTAGGTAGAAATATACAGAATTGCATGCTTACTAGCCAAGCCATGACACAGAAAGCTATTGGTGTTATATGACATTGACTGAATTGCTGCTAAGCCCCAAAAAGATCAGGCTGGCAATGACACAGGTCCCAGACATCAAATTCCCAGATATTGGTTCATTTTGTTCAAGGCATCACACACGGTGTTCAAATCGCTGCGGAGGTCCTGCACCACGTTTTCAATGCTCCTGGTGTCTTTCAGAATTTCAATACTCTGTGTGTAGGGATTGAAGTAGACGGAGAAGGGACGGGTAATTGACTTTGCAAAGTCCCTGCAAAATAAACAGCAAAGAGAAGGATATGGGATCAATCCTCACTGGTTCAAGAGACAGACAGAAGGAAAGAACAGAGCCAGAAAAATAAAAAGTTATTTTCTCTAGATGGAAGAAAAATAAATTTACCTCATCTTTTCTTTGGCTTCTTCAAAACTTTCTGAAACAAAGTAGGCTTCCTGGAAGGTGGTGATAAGGCATTCCTGTAAGCAAGTTGTCTTTGGGTCAAAGGCTTTCACACATGCCTTGTCAGAAAGAGCATGCTGCAAAACATATCGCAAAACCCGTTAAACTCCAGAATGAGACTTTCCAAAGTGCCACCATGTCACATTCCTACAGCACAGCTCAATCATTTTACAGAACTATTCATCTACTCATCTGCCATGAAATATGGAACTCTCCCATATGCAGGGGAAATTGAGTGGTGAGGGGTTTTTTGTTTGTTTGTTTGTAAGTCTGTTAGTTGCTGAGGGAAAAAAATGAGACATGGTATTATTTTATTTATTATCAACAAAATTCATACTGAAGGACAGTTCAGAGCTGTAACCCCACAGAAATGGAATTTTAAATCTATGCTATGAATTAGAAGCAGGAGAGCACAAATATGGTCCTAAATTTACTGCTATAAGCAATGTACTGAAATTTCCCTTAAATGGCGAAAGTAATAATTACCTGCATGGAGAGGTGATGGGGACTCTGACTGAACTATTTGTGGACTCACTGTGAGACATTTTGAGGCCAGGTACTGTGTACCAGCAGAGGCTGCAGTGGGCCTGTATATTCAGGGATACGTGCGAAGCATTCGTTTACCTTCCCCCAAGCACAGCAGAGAAATATACAGCAAATAAATATTGCCAGGTGGGAAAAAACAACAGAGCTAATATTAATAGTTATAGTTATGCCCAGAGCAGGCATTAGGGAAACAGGAAAGCCAATGTAATTACTCTTTGAACCATCATTAGCCCCGTTCAGCTCACTACATGACTGGCACTAAGAAGAGCAAGGAACAATGAATGATTGTATTCTCAGGATAAATTCAGGGATGCTAAAAGTTAGCGCTCATTTCCTGCCACGTGCCACCTGCCTATTTATAGCCCCTGGATTGACGGTTCTCACACAGAATATGCCTAAGAATCACTGAGGAGCTTGTAGAAAATGCAGACGTGGGACTTCCCTGGTGGCGCAGTGGTTAAGAATCTGCCTGCCAATGCAGGGGACGTGGGTTCGAGCCCTGGTCCGGGAAGATCCCACATGCCGCGGAGCAACTAATCCCGTGCGCCATAACTACTGAGCCTGCACTCTGAAGCCCGGGAGCCACAACTACTGAACCCGTGTGCCACAACTACTGAAGGCCACGCGCCTAGAGCCCGTGCTCCACAACAAGAGAAGCCACCGCAATGAGAAGCCTAAGCACCACAACAGAGAGTAGGCCCTGTTCACCACAACTAGAGAAAGCCTGCGCGCAGCAACGAAGACCCAACGCAGCCAAAAAGAAAGAAAGAAAGAAAGAAAAGAAAGAAAGAAAGAAAGAAAGAAAGAAAGAAAGAAAGAAAGAAAGAAAGAAAGAAAGAAAGAAAGAAAGAAAGAAAATGCAGATACCCAGGCCTCAATATTATTTGGTAGGTCTGGATAAATCCCAGAAGTCTGCATTTTAAAGGCATCCAAAGTGATTCACACACAGATGGTTGTGAACTATATTTTGAGAAATACCCCTCTAGATTCTCTCTTTCTTAATTTAAAGGGTAAATTAGTTGGGAGAGAGAGGCAAAGAGAGAGAGGGGTAGCAGAAACAGCCTTGAACTGAGAATTAGAAAACTCGGGCTCTAGTCCAGGCGTTGCTACTAACTGGATAACCTTGGCAAATGATTTCACCTCTCTAGGCCTCCGTTTCCTCAAGTGTAAGTGAGAGGTTTGGGCTGGGTGATTTCTGAAGACACTCTATTCCAGTCTCTGGATTCCACCCAAAGCAGTTTTCAATCTCTAACTGCTAAGATTTCCTGGAGAAACGCTGAAAAACCTTTCCTGTTCAGTATTCTTGGTACATTCCCCCAACAATTTCAAAATGCATGGAATGATTTACAGCCTTCCACGAAGAAGGCTATAGTTCCCTAAGTTTGAAAATGTAATTGTGAACCCAAGGACTGACAGGCAAGAGAAAGGGCACATGGTCCTACCCTGTGTTTGATTTGCTTTCCCACGAAGTTCCGTTGTCCAGATCAGTGCATATGTGAATCAGGGAATGCAGAGGGCCTCTTGGGAGTGGGCTCATTTTTTGGCCCACAGAACAACTTCACTGTAAGCGGAAGGTCACTACACCAGCAAATGCATTTGTGCTATAGGTTCAATGCAGTGCAGTGAACATCAAGGGATTTGGGGTTCCACATGACTAATAATTCAAACAATTGCACAGTTTCAAGAAACAAAATGTGCCTTGATGAGAGCTGTTGCTCCTCTGCAAAGAATAGGCCCCCTATTGGCTCACCAGGGCTTTCAGAACTAGAAGTTCCTTTCTTCGCAGCCATACACTCTGGGTGCATTTTATTTATTATGTTGCTCTAATTGTCCATTTATCCATCAGTACATATGAAAAGGAGGACAGTGACTGACTCAGTGTCCTAGATGTTTCCACGTTCTCACCCCCGCATTCAGGGGCATGGCAGAGTGGTAGCCATATAGGCTATATGAACGTTTAAGCCATGGCTCCCTCAGGGCTTTCCTGCTGAGCCAGACTTTTCACCAGGTCAAGGACAAGCACAGGAAGAGGGTGAAAGTTGTCTGCTTAGGTCTGGAATGCTGTGATAGGATATTAGCACCCTCAGCAGTCACCCTGTGTAGAGGATGCCTCCAGAAGATGTGTATGTAATAACAGAGACCGAAATCAGTGTAGTTTTAGAAAAATGTATCATGTTATGATTCTACTGGATACTCAAATGAGCTCATTTCATCTTCTTAACAGGTAAATGGGATGAGAGTGGATCAAGAAAAAGCCCAGAGGGCAGGGTGCTCTGCCCCAGACTTTAAGAAAAGTCAGTGGATTCACAGCATATGATTTGAAGCAAAGACCGTCATGTCACATAATACATCTCACACTTGCCTAATGTACTAATCAAAAGGAAAACTGGAAGCTCACTGTTCTAAGCTCTCAACAATGCAGTCTATCCTCAAGATCCTGCTGCGTCCAATACCTGGTTACGTGCTGGGGACCTCTCCATCCATGGAGTATGGGACCAGTTCTATCCCTTGGCTGTTACAAATATGGAAATGACAATGGCACCCAAGGATTAGCCTGGAGAATGAAAAGAGCCCAGAGTTGGGGGAGCAGCCACGGAGTAAGGCCAACAAATGAGGTGGTAATCACACCTGTAAGTGGTCCCATTTACTGATGGGGAGCTCTCTTGTGAGATGACTGCCAGGAACATCCGCGCAGCCCATGAGGGCCCCTGTTTCTGAACACTAAAGCATAGCTCAAGGGCCATAAAATAGCATTCATGTCTTTCCTGATTCCACTGTCCAATGGGGCAAAGCCCTACTGAGTTTGCTTCTCAGCTCCTATCCACGTCTCTCTCTAAGCGACCTTGGTTTTGGGGAGCAGCTATCATGCCCTCTCCTCTGTGTCCAGCGTAGCTTCTCTGTAAACATAGAGCCAAACTGCTTGATGTCCCCAGAGAGCTCCACGGTGAATCCTTTCCAGAGTGTTAACAGTCTGATACCCTGAAGTCGGCAAGAATTAATCCAACTTCCTGCAGAGAGAGGCTTTATAATGCTGAGAGAATCTGGCTGACAGTCTTTTACTCTCAAGCCATTTTTAAAGTGCAGGAACACTTGAGAATCACCTCTCGTCTACATGCTCTCTAAAAGGACTGTTTTGCATTTACCCATAGGGCCAAAGACAACAACCCAGGACTTGGAGCCGGGAGACCTAGATTCTAAACATAGCTGTCCCACAGGTTTATCAAATGAGTGAAAATTCCGCAGGTTAAGATGCAGTTTCCTCTTCGATAAACTGAAAAGATTATATCTACATGAATTCTAAAGCTCTTCTTGCAATACGATTTTAACAGGGCCTGCAAGAACACAGCTCTCATACCACCATCCCCTCCCTCCACCCCAACCAGCATAAATTCACCATAGCAGCCTTTCCCACTGGGCCTGGGCATGGCCTTCCCACCCTTCCCAACAGAGATGGCCGTTACCAATTAATTGGCTTTAGCGCACAAATTCAGACTTATTTGCCAGTTCCAGTCTTTTAAATAAAAAATCTCTTTCAACATCAAAAATTTCCCAGAACCCAATTAGCTCCTACATGATCTGGGGCAAATGATTTCACCTCTGTCAGCCTATTCCAGTGTTAATCTGGAAAATGGAAATACTTACAGTTATCTATAACCCAGGAATATGGTGAGAATTAAAGGAGGCTATACATGCAAAGAGCCTGGCACATGGGAAGTGTTCAGTAAATTATGTTATCCTTGCTACTTCCGTCTCCAGATGATGCTTGGCGTACATATGCAGCCAGCCACACCTTCCAGCATTGGTACAGCTCCTCTGGAACCCATCGAGAAAAGGAGCATGGCCCTAGCTATGAGGCTGCCAGGTCCTAGACCGCAACAGTGCCTGTGCTGAGTTCATCAGCTCAAAATCTTCCTTCCTTCCAGCCACCTGCCTTTGCAATGACACAGAGTTATTATCTCACCTCTTCTAGATGTAAACCTGTGATCCTCACCCTCTATATTAGGACTGGTTAAAGTTAGGAAAAAACTCAAGTGTGAAGTCTAGGTAGTTTGGGCCCTAGATCCTGAATAAAAATTTGCAAACACCCCTACACTCACACTACAATCATCTTTTCCCACGTCAGAACAACAAATATATACATTTGTATATGTATGTACGTGTGTGTGTCTATTAAATTTTTGAACCTTCCTCAAATGTTCTTCCTGCTAACTGAGCACAGTGTGGTAGCAACATCCCTATTGCCAAACTGGGTGATGAGGGCATCACACTTTTTTTCATCAGTGATGTTGAAAGTTTCAGCAGTTTGAATAAGCTGCAGGGGGGAGGGAACAAACTCCCTCTTCAAGAAATCCCTGGGTAAAAGCCAAAGACCCTTCTCCAGCTCCCAATGTCCGGCATTTGCTCTGTTATTACTAACAGTGCTCCTGCAGGAAAGGAAGAGGCAAGAGGAAGGGAGCTGTGAGCCATCGGAACGCAGGAAAGGTGTGAGAGCTCAGACACTCTCAGAGTCCCAACTCCAGCCACCCCGCTGACATACTGGATGACCTCAGGGAACCCACGGGGGCCTTGGGCCTCTTCTCTACAGCCTGGCAGTAATTCTGACCACCTCACAGAGTCGCTGCAAGTGGCTGTAAATACAAATGATTGTAATAAATATAAGGCTGTTCTGTGAAGGCTGATGAATAGCTCTATAGAAGCAGTGCAATAAATTCACCATGCAAGGATATCCTAAAACTAAAGCCAAAATATAATAATAATTAAAATTTTAAGAACCACCAGCTTTGTCCAAACCTGAAAAGCAGAACAGATGTATTTGTATGTAATATTCCAGCAACTCCTATGGGGTAGGTGCTATTTACCAAAAAAAAAATCTAATCTCTGCCCTTAAGGAAACAAAGAACTAGACTTTACCCTTACCCATGAAAAAGAAGGAGAGATTGCCTTTTGCTTTGAGATGGATTAACTTTTTGAGATAAGACTCAGCCAACTCATCGATTAGTAATCAGTTGCTTACCACCTCGTGTGAACAAGATCTCCTCACTGTTGCTTCTCCAAGGGAACTGGATTCAGCAAAGACCCATATTCATCACTTTCTTAGACCTTCCCTTCTAGAGACTCCAAGTTTCTTGAAAGCTGAACTTTCAGTTTTGAGTTTGTTGAATAAAATAAATGAATGAATGAGTGAATAAAAATTTTTTAATGAGAGACTTACATAGTTAGGTCAACTCTGAGATAGAGAGAAAAAGAACATTAAAGGAAAGACACATACTAGACTGTGGGTGAACAGCAAGCAATTATTCTATTTTCAACCTTTTTTTAAAGTCAGTTTTCCAGATGATCTAGCTCATTAGTAACTGTTCCCCACAGTGATGAAGGTATGGAAAGGCCCTTCCCAAATACATTTTTGGAATTCATAAAAGTACATCACAGAAAAAATAATTAGAACAAGAGAGAGAGCAATCATTGCTGAGATTTTTTAAAAATTGTCTTTACCGTTATCAGATTTATGCTAGTTTTTATAAGCATTTCCATATTTATTTTTTTCTCTCTTCAAAGATAAAAAATAAGCACTGTCAAAAAATAAGAGGGAGGGCTTCCCTGGTGGCACAGTGGTTAAGAATCTGCCTGCCAATGCAGGGTACACAGGTTCGAGCCCTGGTCTGGGAAGATCCCACATGCTGTGGAGCGGCTGGGCCCGTGAGCCACAACTACTGAGCCTGCGCGTCTGGAGCCTGTGCTCCGCAACAAGAAAGGCCGCGACAGTGAGAGGCCCGCGCACCGCGATGAAGAGTGGCCCCCCGCTTGCCACAACCAGAGAAAGCCCTCGCACAGAAACGAAGACCCAACACAGCCAAAACTAAATAAATAAATAAATTTATTTTAAAAAATAAATAAATAAGAGGGAAAAATGAAAGCTATCCTTCAAACTATAGATATACTACTTGGAAGTGCTTGGCCAGCTCTGACGTGCAACATTTACACTCTGAAAACTTAGCCTCTTAAAGCACACATTTAAAAATGCGTTCAGTTCAAGGAAAGAAGACGAACTGTGCATAGTTATGTAAAAATTATAAGGACTACACCAAAACCTCCAACAACTTACCCGAGACCTACATATGGGCTATAATTGGAGCAGCAAAAACACATTTTACCACAAGAGGTAACTGCATTAGAAACTGTAAGTGGGTTTGCACAGGAATTATTATAATGCTATTAATAAAGTTATCCCCACCTGGGCTCAGAACTGTCATTTGTTCTTCCAAATAAAAGTTGGACAGATGTATTCACAAGCGCTGGGGGAAGGCTCTGGACGCTGACACCGAGCGGGGCAGGGATGGGGTGAGGGTAAAGCTAAGACTCTAAGGAAAGGTCTCATGTTACGTATTCTCTGTGAACAGTCAGAAGACATTTCATATAGAAGGAATTTCTGAGTTGTAAAAATGGTCTAAAGTAGCAATCATAGGGATGTTGGGAGTGTTGAAATTTGGGAATGGAAGAATGCTAATGACCAGAGGTGATGGACCAGAACAAGAAGATTCACGGCAGACAATGCCCTTCACATGTTTCTGGCTGATTTCCATTTCCAGACGATTCGGTCCACACCAATAGGAACAAAAACAACAGATTCACCCCAGTGCTGCCTCCACATGCCTCATTAACCCCAGACCAGAGGACCCTGCTGAAAGTTGGGGCAATAAGAGAGATTTGTTTCTTTTCCTTCTGGTATCATTTATAAGCCCTCTGAAGAGAATGTAAATAGATGTAGCTCAAGAGCTACATAATTTTCTGACTAATTCTTTTCTCGGGGAAATCAAGAAACAATCTGTAGAAGACATGGGTCTTACAGAGATATGACATCATGCTATTGCTGTGGGCTTTGAGATTAACCCCAAATGGATTTTTTTGTTGTTGAGAATTTAGTAAAAAAAAAAAAAAAAAAAAAAAAAAAATTTAACACATTACATCAGGCTTTTGTTACATTAAATATTATCATCTATTCCAGCCAGGCAGGGCCTCAGGCAGCTCCCTTAATGGGCCAGGCTTTGAGTAGAGCACACACACTGCTATCTGCTGATTGATTCAGCATCTCATCCGCCCCTTATTCATCCTTCCCACTCCTCCAGAATCAGCGTGGGCAGTAGGACCCTCATCAGGAAGCCTTCCCAGGCATGGGCTAAAATGTGCCAGGCACATTTGTCACACTGTCTGTATTATCTTGGTCGTTTATCTCCTGCACTAGAATGTAACCTCCTTGATAACAGGGATCCCAGGCAATAGGGCCTAATGGTCAAGGGCTTGGATCCTGGAGCCTAGACTGCCTGGACTCGGGACCACCTCCAACACTTATTAGCTGTGTGACCTTGAACAAGCTCCTTAATGTCTTTATACCTCAGTTTTCTCATCTGTGATAATGGTGTTACTTATCCCATTGGGTTGTTATGAGAATTAAGTGGGTTAATATGTTTAAAGCACCTAAAATACTAAAGTCTATTTAAGTGTCTTTTGAGGCAGTTGTTATCTTCTTCATATTCTTATTCTTCATCATCATTATTTGTCCTTGTAGCCTCAGTGCCTGGCATGGTACATGGCGCATAGTAGATGCTCAACCAAATATTTGTGGAATGAATGAATGAATGAAGTCATAAAGTGAATGGACTCAATGAAACTACAGTTAAATTGCATCTTTCAAAAGTACAAACATCTAAAAAGTTCCAGTAATCATATATATCCCAGTTACATTATGTAAGGATAATAAATACTCAAAATAAAAACCCTAGGATCGTCCATAATCCTGACCTTAGTCTGAATAATCAAAGAAAGATTAAATTATTTTCAGTACCATTTCCAGATTACATATCACAATGCATTCTAAATTCATCAAAACTTGCTATCCCCCAGTGGTATACAGATAGCAATTCTTAAGTAACCAGAATATTTAAATGATCAGAATGCCCCAGACTCCAACATTTCTGAATAAATGATTATTTTACTGTATTTTAAGGCAAAAAAAAAAAAAAAGTAGCATCCCTTAGGCATCACTACACATATTAGATACCTCTTGGACCACACATTTATTTAGGTGGTTTTTTTTTATTGTATATGCCCCTAAATGTTTGAATTTACATTAATTCTGAAGAAGCTAAAATAACCTCTAATTCCCCTTTGGGAAGCAGATGCTGGGGAATCCATGGGAGCCGTGGGGATGACAGAAATGAGAGAGGCCAAGCCACCCTTCCAAGGGAATTTCAATCAGTAGGATCACTGCTAGCTCAGTGCCCACTTTTCAGCACTAAATTTAGGCCAGTCATCTGTTACCCAACATTTGAGCATACATTTGTCATTCCTGTTGATTCGTGCACATGGCTGCTCATCCATTTGAGTCACACCACAAACCCAGAAAGGCATGACCCATTTTCAGAAGTGCAAAAAGTTAGGTCAGCACCCACATATGAGGTACCAAATCCCCTGTACTAAATATTTATGGGGTATCTGCGAGTAGAGAGACTCAGACCGACAAATCAATATTTTCCATGACCTTGAACCAGTTTGCTTGGGAAGGATACTTTCGTTTACAGCTTCATACCTTTAATTCTCCAATGGAGGAAAGCAGTCCAGCTCCATAAGCTCGCAGTTGCCCTTCTTGCTTGCAAAGGCCAAACTCAATAGTGAAGAAATAGCACTGAAAAAGAAGTGGACACACATCCAGTGAACTGGGCAATAAGTTCTTCTGTAAAATAAAATGGCACCCAAAATAAAATGGTGCACTCTGCATAATTTCTTCAGCACTGTCAATTAAAACGCATTTAAGTCAAGAAGATTTATTGACATTTGTTGCCTAATAATCCCTCCCTAGTTTAAAGGTAAATGGAAAAAGTATTAAGTACTAAGAGCCTTATGCCTCCTGGATTCAGAAACCCTATGAGTCAAATCATAGTCCTTGCAATGACTCTAAAATTTAAAAAACCACAGATTTAGAAAGAATGAATATGTCACAATGATAATGCCAGAAGAATATGCTACTATATTTAATAAGTTGTGGTTCACTAGCACCGTGTAAATGTGGAAAAATAACTTGGAATTCAGTAATCCTAAACTGATTTTTGCAGTTTGTTTATTCATTCAACAAACATTTGTTGAGTACCTACTATGTGCCAATGCTTGGTAAAGAACTGTGGTGAAGAAACCAGGAAAGAGCAAGAAAACAAGTATATGCCTACCAAATTACCATTTTCTTAGTGAACTCTTAAATGGATACCTATGTATGCACTTACATGTATACATACTTATATACATATACATTAAATACATATAGTAAGAACCATTTCATTGGCCCGAGTTTTACCATCATCAACTACTACAGCTTCCCCAAGATATTAAAATCTACACTTGCTTCTGTTGAGTTCCTAGGAAATCAACCTAGACAGACAGAAATCTCCACACAACCAAAACACTCACGACTCTTGAGAGGGGCTGAAATTACACAATTTGTGCTCCGAGAGGAACGTGAGAAGCTGACAATGAGCAATAAAAAATTTCATCAAATTAACACTGTCCTGCATTAGTGATGATGGAGCAATGAAGGGGTTGAGAAAGAGAATGTAGACATCCCTGAAAAGGAGCAGAAAATACTAATTATTTCTAGCCCATGGCTATTTGCCCTATTTTTATCTGGAGGTTAAGATGTCCCTTGGTTCTGGAGGGTTTTATATTTTTATTATATGCGGACGATCTCTGAAGTTGAGTGGTCAATGCTCTGCAGCCCTGGGCTGGACCCGAAGTCCTGGTCATTCCAGGTCATGGAGCTGAGCCTCCAGAGGCAAAATTTCCTTTCTTGATTCGTCTCCCGAAGAGGCGAAAATTACAGCCCTTCCTACCCTGTCACCACCCACAGCACCCAGCGGCACCCCCTCTTACTCCGTTCTGACTTGTCTTTCTTCTCTGTCACATCACTTTTTTGACGTGGTCTTGATGTATGAAATATACTGTTTGCCGTCTGTCTCCCCCCACTAAACCATCCGCTCCATGAGAACAGTATCACCGTCTGTTCATCTAGAGCAGAGTTTCCCAATCTCAGCAGTGCTCTGACACATTGCGCTGGATAACTCTTTGCTGCAGGGGGCTATTCTGCACACTGGAGGATATTTAGCAGCACCCTGGCTCTGTCCCCTAGATGCCAGTAGCACCCCCCCCACCCCATTTGCAACGACCAATAACGTCTCCAGACATTGAAAAATGTTCCCAGAGGGGCAACATCGCTCCTGGCTGAGAACAACTGACACAGACTAGTGCCAGAAACATAATAAGAGCTCAATAAATATCCAGTGAATAAATAAACAAACAGTGAATGAAGTATTTCTAAATTAGGCTTTTTGTGTGACAGCAGGACCTGGAGGAAAGACACACACAAGGAGGCCTGAGTCCTAGTCTTACCCCTGCTTCTAATTAGCTCTGTGACCACAACCTCTCTGGGTTGTAGTTTTCCTGCCTATGACGTCTATTCATTCATCTACTTATTCTACAGACACTCCTACAAACCTATTAAATGCCAGACTCCGCTCTAGCAGAGAACAAGGGAACAAAGTTCCCCGACCCATGAAGCAGGTATGCTCCTGGGATGAGACAAGTAACAACAATAACAACAAAAATCAACATACAGGATGCATGTCAGGTGAAATCTGCTATATAAATCTGCTGTATAAATAATAATATCATGTAACTGTCAGAGAGCAAGCAGAGGATATGGCTGTTTTAGGTGGAGGAATCAGGGACAGCCTCTCTGCCGGAGTGATCTTTAAGCTGCAATCTGCTTGAAAATGGCCCTTTCTTTAAGAAAATGAACAAGCCAGCTGTACAAAGACCTAGGGGAAAAAGTGTTCCCAGCAAAGGAAATAGCAAATGCAAAGGCCCTGAGGCACGGATAGATGTGTATTTCCAAGGGTGTCGGGAAGATATTGGAAGGTTTTAGGCTGGAGAGAGATGTGTTCTGATTTCATTTCCAAAAGATCACGCTGGTGCTGGGTAAAGAATAGATTGTAGGGGGCAAGAGTGGAAGCAGAGAGACCAGTTGGAAGGCAGTGGCAGTCAAGACAAGGGTGGTGAGCGACTTAGAGGATGACTTGGGCCAGGGGTAGCAGGGGGTTGGGAGAACTCAGTATCACAGAGGCCTCATGAGAAGAACCAAAATAAGAGATGTGAAAATGTGTTGAAAAGTTAAAATACAGAGGATGAAATGTACAGCATAGGGAATACAGTCAATAATATTGTAATAACTTTGTATGGTGACAGATGGTAACTAGACTTATCTGGTGATCATTTTGTAATGTATAGAAACAATGAATCATTACGTTGTACACATGAAACTAACATAATATTGTAAGTCAAATAAACTTCAATTACAAAAAATAAAGAAATGTTAAAATACAGCCCTCAAGTCTGCCCTCCAAAAAATTTTGCACAGTCCTGGGCACAGTGGAGAAGTGATCATACAGTCATAGAACAGGAAGCCTGGACGTTCAGCCTCTTACTTTACCAAAAGGAAAACTCAGGTTTAAGGAGATGAAGTGATTTACCCAGGACCAGTCTAGATGGTGATATTTAAGAGATCTAGAGCTCAGTGTTTTATGAGCTCAACATCTGTCACATTTTAAAGTTTCCAGGTAAAAGATTAATAGATGCATGATTTTTTCCTTACAACCAAAAAAATGGGGAAATGAAAGACTAAATCAGGAAAACTAGAATCTCATGACATCTTCTTAGTATGTCTTTGGCTGATTTCTCTAATTTGTATTGCATTTATAGCACATGATGTGAAATCCTTGGAGCCTTAACATTGAATACAGAAGAGTTTGTGAAAAAATGTGCTCTCAAGTTCAAAAGCCTCCAGAATAGTACACATATGGAGCCAGCTACAGGAGCATTTAGGTCAGCCTATTATGTGCATTTTTAATTTTCCTTACGCTATATCAATGCATACATAATGCACGGTCATGGTTATGATCCAAATCAAAGCAGGCTGAGAGAGCCCCTGAGAAAATCTGGTGCACCATTCTCACGGTCCTCACCTAGATCTGGCATCCCGTCCTAGTGTGAGGCAGGAATTAAAAGGTCTGCATCAACTCGGCTAAAAATTCCAAGCTAAATCTATCAGTGTGTCTTCGATCCTTGTGCTTCTAGAATCAGGGTAACCTCAGAGGCAAGAGCCACTGGGTGTCTTCTTTCCCATTGCTTAGAATGCTCTCTGGCCCCATCCTTCATCTGGGAATCCTTCCAGAAACTCTGACCTTACACAGTTCCATCTGCTCATCCCCTAGCTGCCTTTCCCTCTGGTTTCCTGCTGTCCTCGACCAAGGAATGAGCCTAGATGCTGCTTCTACAGCCTCCTCTCACCAGAGAATTAAACCTTTCACCTTGAGATAGCTTTCCATTTGCAGCTCCATGTGTGGCTAACAGATAAAGAGGGATGATAAAATGTACCTGAAGCTCGGGTGTTGGCAAAATTTGAATTACGGACTTGCTCAGGATCATTTTTCTCTTTCTGTGTCTAATGCCTCAAAATGCATAAGGTGTAGACCTCAAAATGCAGAAGACCCTGGGCACAATCACAAATGGGGAGGAGTGGGCAATTGCACGTGTCTTCCGCCTGGTTTTAAGTGCAAAGCCTGCTTAGAGTTGGACTGGATGACCCCTGGAGACCCTTCAAAATCCAAGGGTAGCTAATTGCTTCTTGAAATTTTAAGAAAATATAATTTGTTTTCCTCAGAGCACTTGCCATATGTGGATCTGTAATATATTCCCAAGAGATTTACCAAATAAATATCCTACCTATTATCAAAAAAAACAAAAAACAAAAAAACCCCACAAAAAATAAAAAACCTGAGCCCTATAAGAATTCCAGTAAAAGAGGATTGCAGAGTCTTGGCCACTAATGTCTTTTAAACAGAAACAAACAATAATACTAAGACTAACACCTCCCAAATTGAAGGGTACCTTTCATCAAAGCTGATGTTCATGAATTCCAAGTTCTACATACCACTAATTATAAGTAATTATTTATAAATATTTTATTCGAATATAATTACATATAATCATTAACTGAAAACCAAAACAGGAATGATATATCGGACCTCTTCCCTAGAAGAAAAGCAGAGTCATTTACATACACATAGTCATTAAGCAGAAGAAGGTCTGAGTGACGGTCTGAGATCCAAACACGGCTGTGGAACACAGCCACGGGATCAGCTAGCAGGGAGTGTGCTTAAGAAAATGAGATAGGTCGCCCAATGCTGCCATCTTCCGATCACTACTGGTAGTGCACCACTCTCGCAACAGTTCTGGCCTAGCCAAATGGGCATTGTGAGAGCGGGAAGGAACATCGTCCAGAGACACTGAACACACCAACAAAATCCACCTGGTCCCACATAGTGATTTACAAAAGGACACGATGCAACACCCTTCTTACGTTTGGTGTTAGGTACCTGAAGCTCTTGCTAAGGCACATACCATACTCCAATTAAAGAGATGTACACCTTTTTCAAATTCTTGGTGAAAAAGAAATTTATTGTTCCAATTTTCCTCTGGAAGGGTCCTGTTGCCTCCCAGTTCCCCAACTCTCTGCATCCTTTGAAATAATTATATAACCTCTTCCTGAGAGTCAGTCTATATTCTTAAATTGGATTAAAATGGTGCGCAAAGTCCTAGGAAGACGGCCAGGTATCCTACTTCTTTTACTTTGTCCGGGAAAGTGGTCTATACACATCATTTAATAAATGCCTGAGTGAGTGACTCAGTGAGTCAGTGAGTGATGTACATTCTCTACTACCTTCACTAAAAATATGATCTTTTCAAACTGATAATATATACTTCTAAGTAATTGCATACATCATTCCACATCTAGAATTCCATCATCCACATATGCAGGACAGACAGGAACCAAGAAGTTAGCAAAGAATGTTGGAAACGGCTCTAACTGAGATGTGCTAAACATAACAAAAGGTTATGTGCTAAATTTGATTTGCTTTACGCGTAAAAGAATCCCTCAGGCCCTCACCCAGACCCCATTTATCCTTATCTAGCACACAGTTCAAATAAACTTCAGTTATGTAGCTTCTAAGCCCACACCCTAACATGAGAGGGGAACAAGAAAAATATACCAAAAGCAGATCCAACAACTCAAAAAGCACAGAAATACAATATTTGGTGTTTGACTAAACAACCCTAAACACTTCCATACTTGAAGTTTTCACTAAACAACAGAATTCAATCACGACAGTAAGACATCAAAATAATAGGAAAACTTAGCCAGTAGAGCTGCAGTTTAACAAAGTGTTTGCACATATGTCATCTTACTGCAAATCTGCTCCCTTCCTACTAACTTGATAGAGTAGTTACTATTTTTTCCATTGTACTATTGGGAAAGCTGAGTCTCAATGATCAAGGGATCTGCCCAGATTCCTCGACCCGTGGTTGGCAGAGCTAGGAGTCAAACTCCAATTTCCTAACTTCAGATCCCACCTTGTTTCCTCATCAGCAAGTGCACTTACAGGTGCAGAGCCACTACCAGCCCGTCAAACTAGCACAACAGTCCCTGTTGCTGAAATACTGAACGACTTCCAGAATGGGTATAAATAGCTATGACTCCACACTCCCCAAGTGCCCCCAGCCAGCCACGCTGCCCCAGCCCTCTCCTGGGTTCTGTTCCCCCTACCCTCCCCAGCACCACCACTTCTTCATGATCGAGAAAATAAGGTCTCAACACCCATGAAGCTGGGGCCTACAGGACCCGGCTCCCACACAAGTGTGACGAGCATCGTTCTATTTGGTACCCATGTCATAACAAGAGGATCAGTCCCAGAAAGGAAGAATGCCATGCAAAGATGTTCTTACACCAGGGATCTGCACCTCAGTAAGTGCAGATAAAAACACAGAAAAAGAGCCATGTGTCTCACAGCCTTCCTTTCTCTAACATCTTTCCATCAAACAACTAGCATGTCAAAGAATACACTTGAAAAATTGTTGAACCAGTGAAGAGGGTCCAAGATCCCAACCCACTCACTCCTCTACCATGAATCCCCAGCTACTAGAGTCTGGATTTTAGCCACATCAAATTTCAGCTTACAAGCAGCAAGTACCTTCTCACCTTTGGCCACAATTCCCTTAATCTTGATTAAACTGCAAATAATAATAGGATTGGAACAGAAATGAGGCTTGATAGCTAAGGGGGAAACTTTGAAACAGAACTGCTAAGGCAATACTGTACAAATCCACACCGGGAAACGAAAATGAAAATGGAGGCTACCCTGCTTAAGCCATGGAAGTCACCACGCAAATGTCACAAGATAGAAAACTTCTCACCAGGCATCAATTTTTTTTTTTGTTTCTTTGACCATTTAAACTGCCAGGAGTCACACATAAAGCCAAATCACACTAGGGTGCAACGATTACCCCCCCCCCCCCCGGGCTTTGTTTGCAGAGCAAGGGTTACTGGCTAGAGACATTCTCTGGAACTGGGCTTCAAAAGATAGCAGAACGGGGAATTTTGCAGGCTTCATTAGTTTACTCTGGGCTACTCCTGTGCGAAACAAAAGTGCAAGAAATGCTAGAAACTTAGAGCTGGAAGACATTGGTTTTTTGCAGACCTGGGCTATAGCCGCTCTGTAACCACTGGCCCCTCGCACCCCATCTCGAAGCCTCCCCTTGGCCAAAGGAAGCCACCCACTATGTGTTCACAGATTCGAGGGTCAGTCACTGTCTAGATCCTAGGGATTATTGTTCAGATGCCTTGCAGGATTGTCTCCACACTCATATTTTCCATGAGCCTCTAAATGAAAACCACTATAGCTCTTGGCAGATCACAACTTAATCAATACATTTTTTAAATTTATACTTGTTCAATTCTACTGTGCCGAGCTCTACTTGAGATTACAAAAATAGCTAAAGATATGGTCTCTATGCTCAAGAAAGGTACAATACAAAAAAAAAATAAAAAGAAAGGTACCATACAAACGGGTAGACAAGACTAATATAAAAATAACAGCAACAACAGTAATAATAATGTCCTGTTGTTTTAATCCTACCATAAACTTCTGTCAAACTGCAGTGTGCTTATCTGTCTCAGAAGATGAGGAATATGAAGTTTATGTTGGACTTTTTGAAGGATAAGTGGGATCTCAGAGGGATTTCAGGAAGAGAGGAAGTTGTTGGAAAGAGTAATATCGAGGGGCTGGGGGAGGGGAGTGATTTCTGGGAACCCAAAATGCAAATCGTAGGAAGTTAAAGGTAAATCAAAGTATAGAATGGACCAGATCACAGGCTCCACTTGAACGGTAGAGACTGCCTCCTTCATCAGTGGTTCTCCTCAAGCCAAGACAGACAAAAACAAGCTGAGAAAAAGAAGAGGGTTGGGATTTGAGTATGTTCTGTCTTCTAGAAAACAATGACCCTGAATTGTGAAAAGAGCAATTAAGAACAGCCAAGGAATGAATTAAAATGTAAAAACCTAAGCTCTGAGGAAACATTACGGCAAACCTTGTGGAAAATTGATCATCATATACAAAAGGCACATCCGTAGGGAGGAAAAAGAAGCGTCAGCAGAAGACACCTTTTAGTGAAGAATACATTGACATAGGCGATTTTCAGCAGCATTGTTTTAGTCAGGGCTTTTCTGTGTGTTTCTTAACTACCCTTTCCTACATCTTTTTGGTTGCTTTCAAGAACAAATGGATGATTTGTTTAAGTGCCCTCTGGCCATTTCAGTTTTATTGCCCCTTCTTCAGCTTATCTGAGAGCATTTTCAACTTCAAAGGAGACCACCTGACTTAGTATCATTTAACACTTACTAGTTTTTACATCAGGCTTTAATGGTATTTTTTAATTAAAAAAAGACAAAGAAAAAAGAAGCATCTCTCATCCCTTGCCTCCCGCTCAAGGACTAACAGAATGACAAGCTCAAGGACTAACAGAATGACAAGCTTTCACTTCCTATCAGGGCCACCTGAGCCGCTGGTCCACCCCTAAAACTCCGACAGGATCCACTCTAAGACTCTCCACCCCCAGGGCGCAATGTCAGGTCACGATGGCCATATGGTGGCCCAATTACAAACTTTCGCTGTCGCCACCAGCCTAGAGTACAGGTCCATAGTTCATATGGCAGAAAAGACCCTCAAGGACCTTAGGGCCCCGGCCTCCTCCAGCCCCCTCCCTCCCTATTGCCCACCCCCAGCCCCCCCCCCCCAGGGAATTGCACAATTTGCAATTGTGAAGATGGACACGCTCTTTTCAGCTTCCCATCTAGGCCTACGCACACCACCCTCGCTCTGCCTACGATGCTCTTGTCATTGCTCAGCCCCTTTGCTGAATTCCTGCTGGTCTGCCAGATGAGGTGCCCTTCGTCTACCATCAGTGTTGTACTTCCGGATCCAGAAAGAAATCTCCAGTCTTCTTGCCTCTCTCTCCACCAGACTCTGAGGTCAGGGACAGGGTCTGACTTGTTTTCGTTGTTGCTTCATGGCTGGTCTCTAGCCCCCCGCCTGACATGTAGCAGGTGCTTAGCAAATATTGAAGGAAGGGAGGAAATAGTGAAACAAGAAGAATTTCCCAGCAGGCTAAACCAACAGGGTCCATGCCAATCTTCCAGATCAGTAACTACTACCCTCAGCACATTTTCCAACATTACAGACATTTCGAAAAGATGAAAACCCATCTACTGTAGCCATCAAATCATTTTTTACTTATCGCTTCAGAAATAGATCAGTCCCTTGACCTCTCTCTATGCTCCATTCGACAAAAGCCAATGGGCCTCTGAGCCAGTGAGGAAGGGAGGAACTGGCCTTCTCGCAGGCCTTCAGGAGCCAGGATGACGTCTGATTGGCAGGTATCTTCTGCGGAAGCTCAGCAATCTTGTGGTTAAGTGGCTTCGTGACAAGGAACAACTCTGAAAATTTGCCAGTTCTGACATCTGGATCCTCATCCAAAAACATAGGGGGGAAAGTTTTTCAGTTTGCTGTTTCTAAGACTGGAAACGAGTCAAGCAAAATGCTATCTATGCTTGGCCGGGGTACGGGGGAGTTTGTGATCAATCCCGCCCTTGAAGCGCCTCACTGCCCAGACTGTTCAGAATTAGCACCCACGAGGAATTTCTATCAGCATCCCTGCCTGGACCTTCATTTAGCACATGACGACACATGAGATCAGACAGATGCTATTTTCTCCTGGAGATGAATTTGGGAGATGACCATCCGTCCAATTCCGTTTTCCACAAAAGTCTGTGGCTCTTTAAAAAAGGGCATTAGGAATACAAATAAGCTTCTTTTGAATGTCTTCTGAACCTGCAGGTATTTGGGTTCACAAACCAAAAGCTGGTCTTATATTCAGAATTACTGCTTGGACCCTAGATGTAGTGCGTGAGCCTCCATAACAAAGCGATTCACAGAGTTTGGCTCTTCTTTTAGAGAAATTCCATCTTTTTTCCAAACGACCCTTTGTTGAACTTACTGTGTAGCTAGCTACCTTGAAATGGCTAAACTTCACTCTGAGGACACAGACACACACACACCCTTCATTTTCGTACGGGGGGCATGGATCAGCGTTCCGTGTATATATGTGCTTTAATCTACTTTGCACAGAAGACCTACTGAAGCAAATGCTATAGGTTTGGAAGTGCCCAAGAACTGACTTTTATAACCTAAGCAACTCTGAGCTCCTTGAAGGAGAAGAAAACTGATGAGCACATTCTCATGCATTCATCCTTTGGCACGCCTTAAAATGTTCTGCATCAAATCACACATTCTCCCCAGATGTGGTGATTTTAAAGGTCAGCTCTCGAATGCCTGTATGAAAAAGGAGGTTCTTACTAACTCCCAAGTAAGCTGAGGGTAGTCACCACCACTTTTAGAGGGTCGTTTTATTTTTATCCCTGTGTTGGGAAAAGCAACGCCCTCCCAGACTTTAGGACTAAAGAGCTGGCATTTACTTACCTATTTATTTCCAGGCAAGACCAAGAATCTTGCAAAATGATTATATGTCTGAAAACTGGAGAGAAAAGTACGTTTAACAGGGAGAGCCATTTCTACCACCCCATTGCACTAAGCTGTCCTCTATATTAAGCTTTTATTAATGAAGTCATGTTTCTTTTCCATTCACTAACCAACACCACTACCATCATCATCTCTCACACTCAGAGTCAACACTAACCATCTATATGTGCAAATGGGGTTGGAAAGACTTACCTATGAACTGGGGTCCCTGTGACAACAAGGGTCTATAGGTAATTGAACCTCTAGACAGAATTTCAGCTCAGTTGAGCTCCCCGACCTCTAATAATCACTGCCAATTACTGAAACCTACACTCTACCACCAAGCTAAACACCTTACATCATGCTCACCACCACCCCCAGAGGCAGGCAATGTGAAGGTAACATAATATGGTGGTTTGAGAGCTTGACTTTGGAGCAAAAGACCAAGGTTCAAAGGCAGGCTCTGCCATTTCCTTGACCTTAGGAAAGTTACTTAGCCTTTCTGAGTCTTAGCTTCCTTGTCTGTAAAATGGAGAAAAATAAATGAATAACTAACATTCATTGAATTCTTACTATATACCAGCGCTAAATCCCACCCCCCATTTTACCAATCGGAAAACTGAGGCTTAGGTTGAGCTACTTGGGCAAGTTTGGGGGCAACAGAGCTGGGCTGGAATCCGTTGTGCCTGACCCCCAATGTCCATGTTGCTTGTACTGTACCATACTGTTTGCCTCTGTTCTCGGTGACTGCAGGCCCTTTGTGACAGCTGAGCTTGGTGTGTGCCAGGAAAGATAGGGGCCTGTCTAGCTTGCCTATAGTCATCCTTGCCTGGCTTGCACTGGTTAGGTGCCTTCAGTCTAGGGTGTGGACCCTAGATCAGTCAAGCAGCACATCAGAGACCTACCCGGGGCCAGTGAGGAACACACACTAGAAACCAGCCATAACGGGAAACCCAGTCTTCTGAGCCTTGCCAGTGGGCAACAGCACCGCAACTAACCCAGCTCAGGAGAGCTGAGACTACAGTAAACGAGGCTGGGCTGAAATTTAAATACATCATGTTTATGCTAAAAGGACATATTACACAGCACAAAACCAAATACTACCTAGTATTGCTTTAAACTACAGCAATCTACTTACATTGGATACAGATGCATTATTTCATGGGCACAAAAAAGATTTGGTAAAGGATAATGAGAATTCATGAGACAGTAAACTTGAAATATTTTGGTGTCTCATGAGACGCTATTTAACCAAACTTACCCTCTGGCTCTGGCTACCAAGAAGAGAAGTGGTATGTTTGCTGCTACCTGGAACGCCATTCCCTCTGTTCTCTCTACCATCCCCTGATCAATAGAGTCCCCTGATCAGTAAAGGGCAGGTGATTGGAGATGAAATTTCACTTCCCAACTCAGTATCATGTATCCCATCTAATGGGGGCAGCAACTCAGCGCTTGCCAAGTGTGTCCTTGGGGAAAGGCAGCCTGACTGCCAGAGGCGCTGGTCTTTTCAAGAGAAGCTAGGAACCTAGATGGTCATGTGATGGCCTCTGAAGTGGAAATGCAGACCATTTTTTAAGTTTAATCAAGGTGTAGACTCTATTTATTTTTCTCACAGACATTAACCAGAGCAGAGGACTCTAATTTGTAATCCCTTTAGAGGGTAGCATGATTTAAAGAGCCCGAATCCCACTTCTGTCACAATAACTTGCCTCCAGGACACCAAGCACATGTCTCTGCTGCCTCAGCTGATCACACCTTGCCTTGACATCCTAAACTCCTGAGAAGTGGCTTGGTGCACCAGGTCAGGATGCAGAAAATCTAGTAGCTCAGTCTCTGCCATTATTGTACTGTATGATTTGGGGCAAGTAATTTCACTTGTCTAAGCCTCCCTTTATTCATTTATAAAATGGAGATTCCTTTCCTTGCCAAATTTTTACTGGGCACCAATTTTGTGTATAGCACCATGTGGATACCAAGGAGTGTGCTAGGGGATAATAATATGAGTCCTGCCTATCTTGAAGTGCCACTGTGAGACTCAAATGAATAAACACATGTCAAGTGCTAAATCAATGTAAGAGCTGAAATTTAGGTGAAGGTTCCCTGCTCTGAGGTGATTAAGACCATAGTCATGTTCATGGCTGACTCATCCCCTGTCTCAGGACTCTGATTCTACAGAGAGACCCCTTCTGGATAGGCGACGGCAGGCTTAATTACAGGTCAACAGTTCCTGAAACCCAATTGAAGGCACTTTGCAATATGAAGAAAGTCTGTTAAGATGCAAATGTTCCCTGAAGTATTAACATCTATTCTCTCAGTAAGCATATATAACAGCAAATTAAAAAATAATAACTTGACTGCTGAGAAAGTCTTCCCCCAGGAAACCACTTTTGATCATCCATTCCTCTCCCTGAACCTGACCCAAGCGCCCTCCTTTCTCTGTCTTTGCACTTAAGTTATATTTAAATCCTTATCTGTGGGACTTCCCTGGTGGTCCAATGGTTGAGACTTCGCCTTCTAATGCAGGGGGTGTGGGTTCGATCCCTGGTAGGGGAACCAAGATCCCACATGCCTCAGGGCCAAAAAAACAAAACATGAAACAGAAGCAATATTGTAACAAATTCAGTAAAGACTTTAAAAATGGTCCACATCAAAAAAAAAAAAAAGAAAAATCTTAATAAATAAATAAATCCTTATCTGTATCTCTCACTAAACTGCAAGTCCCCAAGAAGCAGAACCACGCCTACCTGTTTTACAGTTGAATTCCTGATGCCTGACACATAGTAGATGCTCATTCACTGAATGAATAAATGAACGCGCCATAATTGATTCTATCAGAGCTATGGAAAAGATATGCAGTAGAAATCCAGCAAGGTCATGCCTTTGCTAAACATCTGTGCAAAGAAGCAGAGTCCAATGCCCCTTTCTAGCCAGTTATAGCCCTGACTTTTATCTTGGAAGAACTCTTCTTAATTAGATTTGAGAGAAGAAAAGGTGAACAGCGCAATAACAGTGTTTATGAGAGCTAAACGTTTAAACGTTTCTGAAGTATGTTATTTTAAGGTATCTCCCCTTGGTTTATTACAGAGAACTTTCAATCCTTGCTAGTTAGACACCAACCTAGGACCTCTGTGTATAAATATGGAGACACATTCAAAACTAGAGCAAACAACATCTTTTGGAATTCTTCCAATAACTTCCTTACATACTTTTGTGTTAATGCAGCCATCTTACAGCCAAACTGCAAACACCTGGCTTAAATTCTCAGGAACTTGAACTCATAAGGAGTGAGCAGCCAAGATTTGAAACCCCAAATTTATGGCTTTCTTGAGTTATTCAGGGAGTGCTGCATGTACCAATGAAGAGCACCACTCCTAATCTGCTTGAAAAGTTCAGTCAGGAATTCCTATTTCATGTGCTGTCACTGGCACAAACAATATTTATTCATTTGTTCTCCCCGGCAGTTTCCTGCAACTTGCCTTTCTCTACGTTCACTCAGGGGAGGTATGCTATTAACTCAGGGAGGCCTCCTCCATCTCTAGGCAGAAGCTTGACATCATTTAGATGAGGCCTTACCTTTATTATTTATGGTTAAAACATTTTACATTGCAAAGCATTATGCTGGCTCCATCTAAAACCCCTTTGTAATATAAACTGCAGAGTCTGCATTTCAGAAGGGAAAACCTGAGCTATTGAAAGTTAGAGAATTAACCAGTGTCACCCGAAGAGTAGAAATACTCTCCAGGGACCTTTCCTGCACTTGAGTCTTACTGATGTGGCCACCTAGATGCCTATGAGTGCAATCATGTCAAATACACTAACTCACATTTATTGAACACATCTCTGTGCTAAGCAGCTTTACAATGCATTATTTCATTAATCCCCAATAGAGCTATAAGACTTGATATCTTATTATTCTCATTTTAAAGATGAAGAAACTAAGGCACAGAGAGGTTAACTAACTTATCCAAGGTTACCCAGCCAGGAAGTGATAGAGCTGGATGTGAAGCCACGTAATTTGACCCTAAAGCCTGCACTCTGAATACCTGCTACACTATACTGCCTCACTAGCAAGTCCCTAAAGCGCACAGGCTCAAGGAAAACCACCTAGTGTCGTATATAGGAGGGTTCACTCTATTTCATTCCAGCTTTCCCTTTTCCTCCCTACCTGTATGATTATCTGAGATCATGTGCTATGGGGAAGGATGTTCATGATCTTACCCAAAAAAAGAACAGTAAGAGGGGTGAATATTCATTAGACAAAAGTAGCACTCACTAATGGGGACAAGAAAAATGCAAAATTTGAAGACTGAAGATTAAAATATATATGAAAACCAAATTTTAATTTAAAAAAGTGCTATGTGCTAACTTTTTTCTCAAAATAATAAAAGGAAAAGCAAACAAAACTCATTAGCTACATCTGATGTTCACTAAAACACTTTGCAACTTACCTGAGTGAAAAGCCATAAACCCCATATTTCTAGAGTACTTCCAATTTATTCTTTCTTCTGTTGGTGTAAAAGATAAAGTCTCTCCTGACAGCACAAGTGTTTGATAAATGGATGAACATCTTGCTGCTTCTTTTTCCAAAGCCAAGACTCCCCTTTACTAAGTTCTTATTTGACGTGGCAAAATGACTTTTCAGAAAAACTAGTAGGCTATATACCAAAATGTTAACACTGGTTATTGCTGCTGTGATGTTACAAATGATCTTTATACTCTTTTCCTTGCTTATTCATTTTTGAAAATTTTCTACAATGAATATGTGTCATTTTTGTAATAAGGAAGAGAAACGAAGGTTTTTGTAAAGATTTGTAAAGACTTCTCAGTAAAGGAGTCCCTAATTCACCCTGCCGTCTCTTCATTGCTAAGGGAATAGGTTTCTTTCCAGTTTTATTGAGGTATAATCGACATACTTCACTGTATAAATTTAAGGTGTACAGCATAATGGTTTGACTTACATATACTGTGAAATGATAAGCGCAAGAAGTTTAGTTAGCATCTATCATCTCATATAGATACAGTAAAAAAGAAAAAGCAAAAAAAAAAAAAATGTGTTTCCTTGTGATGAGAATTCTTAGGATTTACTCTCTTAACAACTTTCATGATTTTATATGGACACTATAAAGGACAGACTTTCAGACTCTGAAAAGAATGATGAGGGCCTGAGGTGATGTATTCCTCCCCACCCTCCCAGCATTTCTTACTTACACCTAGTCTGTACCGAAGCCCTCAAATGAGAGCAATTCTATTTTCCGGGAGACCTTTCCCCAGTATGATATCCACCCATCAGAAATATTCCAGAAATGCCCATCCTTACAGTGACAAATACATAAAATTCTAAGCAAATTACAATATTTCTACAAAGGGAGCAAAGAGATTTTTAATCACTGTGTGTTCAATCTCACGTCGTTTTTCTTATTATTCTTTCATTCATTGTGGCTCACAATGTACAGTAATACATTTTACATCTACTAAATGTGTTCTGGGTTTTTATATCACAGTTCAGAAGAATAGCTTTGGAAATCCTTTTGACTCCTTTATTTGAAAACTACATTTGTGGAATGGGGTAATTAAATTCCTATAGTTTGATATAACATTACCTTGGCTATTCTTCTTCATAAAAAAAATTTCAACCATCTCTCTCTGCTTCTGCTAGAAATGGAATTACACCACAGATATTTCTGTTAATACAAGTCTAAGATTTTGAAAACCTAATTTACTGTAGTTAAACCAGAAAATTCCTTCTTTTGCACATCTTTATGGAAATTAAAATGACTGCACAAATCTTCTGTGCTTGAAGAACGCATTCCATCTTACTCTGAGAAGAGAAAGTAAGGAGGATTCAATGTCAGGGCTTTTGAATCACAGGAGGAAGTTAGCTCTGGATGAGGATCCAGAGGATTTAGGGGCTTGAAATGACTTTGAAATTATTTAATCAACAATATAACTCCTTTAGTGCAGTTAGGATTTGAGGGGTGATGGTGAGATCGAGTAGTCTCATACGTGGGAATGATAATGGCACAGCATACATCACAAAAGTATTGCATCTCATTTGCTCCTCATTCAGCATCAAGTGGTAGAAGAACATCTCCATTTTAAAGAAGACATTTGAAGCACAAACAGGGAATGTAATTTGTCCCTGAGTACAAGATTAAGAAGTAACAAAGCTGGCACTCAGATCATCAAAATACAAGAGACAACAAGTGTTGGCAAGGATGCAGAGAAAAGAGAACCCTTGTGCACTATTGGTGGGAATGTAAATTATTGCAGCCACTCAGGAAAACAGTATGGAGGTTCCTCAAAAACTTGAAAACAGAACTAGCATATGATCCAACAATTCTACTTCTGGGTATATAACCAAAGGAAATGAAAACAATATTTCTAAGAGCTATCTGCACTCCCATGTTTATTGCAGCATTATTCAAAATAGCCAAAATATGAAAACAACCTATGTGTCCATCAGTGGATGAACAGATAAAAACCTGGTATATATATACATAATGGAGTATTATTCAGCCATGAGAAAGAAGGAAATCCTGCCATTTGTGACAACACGGATAGACCTTGAAGGTATTACACTAAGTAAAATAAGTCAGACAGAGAAAGACAAATACTGTTTGATATCACTTATATGTGGAATCTAAAAAAGCTGAACTCGGAATTCCCTGGTGGCGCAGTGGTTAAGAATCCACCTGCCAATGCAGGGGACAGGGGTTCGAGCCCTGGTCCGGGAAGATCCCACATGCCACAGAGCAACTAAGCCCGTGCGCCACAACTACTGAGCCTGTGCTCTAGAACCCACGAGCCACAACTACTGAGCCTGAGTGCTGCAACTATTGAAGCCCGCGTGCCTAGAGCCTGTGCTCCACAACGAGAAGCCACTGCAGTGAGAAGCCCGCGCACCGCAACAAAGAATAGCCCCTGCTCGCTGCAACTAGAGAAAGCCCGTGCGCAGCAACAAAGACCCAACGCAGCCATAAATAAACAAACAAATAAATAAATAAATTTATTAAAAAAGCTGAACTCATAGAAACATAAATTAGAATGGTGGTTACCAGAAGATGGGGGTTGGGGGGAAAGGGGAGATATTGGTCAAAGGATAGAAACCTCCAGTTATAAGATAAATAAGTTCTGGGGATCTAACATACAGCATGCTGACAATAGTTAATAACACTGTATTATATACTTGAAAGTTGCTGAAAGAGTAGATCTTAAATGTTCTCACCCCAAAAAAGAAATGGTAATTATATGAGGTGATGCAGGTGTTAGCTAACGCTGTCGTGGTAATCATTCTAAAATAGATAAGTATCAAATCAACATATTGTACACCTTAAACTTAAATAATGTCGTTAAGTCAGTTATTTCTCAATAAAGCTAGAAAAAAACAAAGCTGGCACTCAAACCCCGCTGGGCTCACTTCAGGTTCAGACCCTTCCTACCACATCCCACCACACCACACCCCATACTCCCCATCAGAACATCCTACTAGCATCTTCATCAAGTTCTGAGACTCCAACTGCTGACTTGCAATGCTACTGTAAGGATAAAATCAAGTGGGCACAGAGCTTAGCACACAAACAGAGAATGAACAGTTACCAAAGCAGCTCTATTTTTATGAGTTTCCAAATATCTAAAATAGGTTGTTGGGGTTTTTTTTCCTCATCTGCAGTTTTATGATATCTCTCTGAGGCCCCTAGGATACAGTTACAAATGATGAAGAAAGATCTGAGTTGCAAAAAATGTACAACTATTCCGGATTGCAAATAGATTTGTTTCTAAACATAGTGAGCAATGTAGAGCTCACTTTTTAATTCCAAATAATGGTGGTATTCTCATCATAATATAAATAGATGACAAACACCTGTAATGTCAACGATGAATATTGTAAGTGAAACATATACAGCTAGAGCAAAATACCTTTAGCTCCAATATCAAAGATCTCAAAAGAGAGTATAGACAGAAGGAAGTGTGGCCTTGGAGCACTCAGGTAGAAAAAGACCAAGGGAGGGGGTAGTGAAAACAATGACAAAGGACAGAAGTGAAGTTCTAAGGGGCTAGTTAAAGAAATACAGTGCTCCTTGCAAGGCAAGACCACTTTTCTATATGCACAGAAGACATAAAAGTGAAAGTAATGAGTTGGAATAGATATTATTAACTTTTAATTAAGTTACTCTTGGAAATAACACACAAGCTCATCATCCACCCAAACATCTCAATTAAGAATGTATAAAAGTGCAGTCCTTCCAGCTTTTTGTCAGCTTTGTATCAAATGATCCAAATAGCTGAACTAGTTCAAAGACTCTACATGGAGTAAATAAGCCTGGGGCTTATTTTGAGCTTTCTGTAGAGATACTAAAATGGTCATTTTTAATGTCATCCATCTTCAGAAAGAAGTAGAGTTGGGCATAAGTCTTTTAAAAGCCGAAAGTTCCCCACCTCCAGCCAGGTAGGCAAGGTCATGAGAGACCGGGAAACAAGCTAAGGTCCTCCACAGACAGGAAAACATTAATTAGGAATTCATAAACTAAGGTTACCTTTACAATTATACTTCTAATGTGAATTATAGTCAATTGTTAGTTTAAGGCTGACTGTATATTTCATTACTGCTCTCAGCATGAAAAAAGTCCTGTTTATACCTGGAAATTCAAACACACTTGATTCATGGCCATCAAAAACCCCAAACAATGCAAACTTTTTACTTGGAACTAATAAATTACTTGCTTTGATAAAGTACAAACAGAACCCTATATTACTAATTTTTTGACAGCCTTTTCCTGTAAAAAAATTAGCTGGTGATCAGGTCTCTGCTCACAGTGACTTTCACCCTTTTAAAAAACATTCTAGACTCGTATCTCTTAAACTGTGCTCCTTGCAATATTAATAGCTTGGGATGCTAATATGTCTTCCATAAAAAGAGACTTTGGCGACCATATAACGTACTTCCTTAATTTTCAAGTTCACATTTTAACATTTCTAAAATGGAGCTTCTTACAAACAATGTCAAAAAATTTTGCTAGTTGAATCTTTTTCCCCTTTAAAAAAAACTATTAAATTAATTTAATGGCATCTTAAAATGGAGGGAACATGGTCAGTTTGTAAAAATAAAATTTTTATCACTTATACGATTCGCTCTGCACATTATCTTATTAAAGGCCCTGAAAATCCTATACTTTGAAAACAAAGCTGTTTACTTCACTTAACCCAGTTTTTCCCAAATATATTTGCCCATTGATCCCTTCTGGCATAGAACTCATAGTAACATTTCATGAGACTAATGTTCTGGGGACACATTCTGGTTACTCCTTCATTACCCTTGGCCAAGACACTTTGCTCATCAGCTTTACCAAGACCCAGTGACAGAAGCCCTTCATCAGGAAGTGAAGGTAAACATGTTTTGGGGTTGACAGAACTGAATGGATAACCTAAAACTCTCTGTAGAGGGAAAATTCCAAATGGGCCAGAGGCCGATTTATTCTGCTTGGGAAACATCGGTGGTGTATTCCTACTGATTGCTTTCTCCAACAAATGATGCACAGCTTTGTCTGTTTCAAATGCCTTTATGATGTGAGAAGTGAATAGACTGAATTGAAGCCATCTGCATCATAGGATGGGACACAGTGTTTGGTGAAAGGCGTCCCTTTACATTTCCTAACATTTGGGGAAAGAGAAATCAATAATTTTCTAGGACTAGTTCCTAAATTTACCTGATCAGCAAGTTCCTGTTTGTGCATTCCTGTCAAATTGAATGATATAAGTCATATGGCAAAATAGCAGGCGGCAGGAGAATGTGAGAGCAGACACACAAAATGGAAGCGGTGACATGGCACTCAGAGATACAAGGGTGCATTTTCGGGCCCAGAATAAGTCCTAAATAAACTCATGTCACACCGCACAATATTTATCTGGCAATACCCTATTAAGCTTAGTTTTTAGCAAAAGTATTGAATATGGAAATAAAGCTAAAAGCTTACCACATGCCTTTTGAAAGACATACTCAAGCATTGTCTAACAGGTGCACCTGTGTAACGGTCACCTGCTTCTCTTGAACGAGAAGCATCAGCATTACCTGGGATCTTATCAGAAATGCCAGATCTCAGGCCCCATTCCAGACCTACTTGGCCAGAATCTGACTCGTAACAAGATCCCTAGGTTATTTTATACACATTACCATTTGAAAAACACTGGTCTAGGGAATATACCCTTTGTCTGACTTCCTATTTATATTGATTGAGGCCCAGATGCTGTTAATTTTATGAAGACTGATGAATTGCAAGTTATTTTTGTCCGCTAGACATACAAATGACTTCTGCCTGGTAGAAAAGATAACTTCAAGGTTACAGTTCTTTGCCCTGTAGAACATAAAACATTTCGCACCTTGTTCCAGGCTTCTTTCTTTCAGTGACTAGATAGTCTGTCTCTCAAATTCTTCTTTGAGCTACATTTACCATCTTGCTTTTCCCTCATGACCGAGTTAAATAAATCTTTGACACATGCTCAGCATATATGTATGACAGTCATGCTTGTGACTGTTTAAAGTTGTAATTCAAAACCAGTCACCTCTCAATAGCAATAAGATACTTATTTCTAGTGAAGATGGTAATAGCCGTCCTTTCTTGGGAAAAATAGTCAGTTGTCCAGTAAGCAGTAATTGAGAACGTCCAATATGATATAAAGACGAATCTAGCATGGGCTGGTCATTCAGCATGGTATAGTATAACGTATACTCTAACTTTAAATACAAGGGCTGGCAACTGAGAGCCTAGAGTTCCGGTTCAGCTTGCAAACATGATTTGCAGCCAAAGAACATTTTGTTTTATTTTCATTTTTGAATTCGAAGGCCTTTAGGTGTAATGTAGTGTGTCTTCTCTAGTTCTCCACAGGCTCCAGTACTCCTTGTTATCTTCTATCAGGCTATTTCACACATACTGGCTACCTGTCTGGCCCCTGAAGGCACTTACGATTACCGTCCTTAAAGAAGACACTAATCTATTAAATCCATGTAAGCCAGTACTACAGTGGGAAATGGCTGGTCTGAAAATTACAGCACACGCTATGCAACCCTTTTGGGGCCTATTTTTGCATATCTGTCATGCACAGACCCTGGACAGCTACGATGAGTATGAAAAGGGTGCAGCTGCCAAATCCAGCGGCCTTATTCATTATCCACCAGAGGGCAAATTATTTACGTGTATAACAATGCATTTCACATACAGTCACCAAGCATCATCATCAACTTCTTCAGATACAAAAGAGTTTCATTTAAACGGTTCTCAGGGAGTAGACACCATTGCCCACATAAAACAGCAGAGATAACTTCATTCTCAAAAATGAGCATTATTAAAATGTCAAAATAAATATCATGCAGAAATATAGCAAGAAGAGGCAGTAGGTATAGGCAATCACCTAGTCCCTCTGAAATCAGACCCAGAAGTTCAGAAGCAGCTTTGAACAAAACAAGAGTTTGGCGGCGCCCCTTAGGCTTGGGGGAGGCTGTATTCTGCCTTAGATGGATTGGTTGACAGCACATCACAGAAAGTTATTAAGTGTCTACTTTCACCAGGCATGACTCTCTTTTTCATAAGTGCTTAAGTTCACTAAACAAGGAAAAGCAGGCACTCTACAAACAGAGTCATTAATAATATAAATCTCACCTAGAGTAAAAGAATAATATGGGCTGTCTCATTGTTCTGCGCATAAATAGTGATTTCTGTGGTTTTCCATTTGCCCTCTCTATGGATTTTTCTCCTTTGGTGCATCTCATCTCTCATTTTATTCTAGTACTTTTTCAGGAGACTTAATGAACACGACTTGGAGGAAATCAGCTAATAATACCTCCATTTCTCATCTGGACAGCCAAGAGGCCTCGCTAACCACCACTCTTCCCCCACCATTGGACTTTTTACCCCTCCCAGTGAGGGCTTATCTCTTAATCTCTTAGTCCTTGCAATGGGGTCATTAAATTGGTCTTCTAGTTTCAGTATATGGCTTGACAGTCCTTAATATGCATGCCATCCAGTAGGTTATTTATTCCTGGGTTTACTGTGAAACTGCCTGGCTGGAATCTGTGTTTTCTTTCAAAACCAACTTCCAGCAGTTTTCTATTCACTTTGTTTTTAACTGAGGGCTGGGATGTGGTTCTAGAAGTCAAAGGCAGGTACAGCATCATTTCAGAAAAAAGCCTCCCTAGCTTCCTCACACTGTGAGCCCTTCTTCCTTCGTATTCTTCCCATCACATGGAAAAAGCCTTCCAAATGTCTCCTTGGTCTGCAAAACGCTTTCCAACGTAAGTGGGCAGTCTATAAAATTGGAAAATCTTGGACCTGCAAGGCTTGTGAGAGACAGAAGATCAAAGAGAGCTGAGGTAGGGGCAACATGCAACATCAGGAAAAGAGAAATGAGTAGATCAGGCAAGACCTTGGTGAGGCACCACCCCCAGCCCAAACTTCTCCACTGCATTTACCAGACTCAAAATCTTTTCAGTCTTTTGAAAGTTTATACTCTCTTTGGTGTAAACTTTCAAAAGACTTAAAGTCAAAGCCACCATGAGGTTCCAGACATGTTGGCTCCCTTGGGAGACTCTTGATCCTCCCTAACCTGTCACCAATTATTTCTATACAGAGAAGAACCTCTCTGCTGGTCCCTGCCCGATTCTGAGCCCCGGTCTCCGACAATGAACTCAGAATTCACACACACTTAGAAGACTGACCTTAAATCCACTTCTCCTACACATCTGCTTATGTACGTAAATAAAAGTTAACACTGACTCTGGGTTTTCTGTATTTTTGTGTACTAGATCATGAGTTCTTTGAAGTAAGTACAACTTCTTTGTCTTTTCCCTATTCCTACCTCATGGTACCTAGGATTCTTTAGCCACTTAAAGAACATCTGTTGACTCGAATTGGCTTCTACAGAAAAGCAGGTACATTCTAGGCAAAGAACAATTGAAAAAGAGGGCAAAAGAAAGTGAGAGAAACAAGATTAATGATCTCTAATAGATGGAAGTGTTTTTGGCTACTGGGGCTAGGGCAATCCATGGCCAAGGGTGTTGGAACCATGCTAAAGAATATAAATTCCAAAAGAATACTTACTCATCCTCCAAATTCACTGGCCCTAGTAAAACAGGTTTCAAGGTTCAATTATTAGTTTTATCTTGCAAGTGTAAAAATAGAAACAGTAATGGCCCCCCCAAAGATATCCATGTCTTAATCTCCAGAACTTGTGAATATGTCACCTTTGTAGACATGGACTTTGAATGGATACCTTTGAATTATCCAGGTAGACCCCACAACAGTCCTTAAAAGCAAAGGTCAGTGAGAGAGAGAGAGAGATGTGACGATGATAGGAAGGTCAGAAAGATGCAACATTACTGTTCTGAAGATGGAGGAAGGGGGAGACAAGACAAGGAATGCAGGCAGCCTTTAGCAGCTGGAAAAAGCAAGGAAATAGATTCTCCCCCAGAGCTTCCAGAGAGGAACACAGCCCTGCTGACACCTTAATCTTAGCCCAGTGAGAAGTGTGTCAGCCTTGTAACTTTATGAAACTGTAAGATAATAGATTTATATTGTTTTAAGTCAGGAGTAATTTGTTAATTGTAATGATAGAAAATGAACACAAAAGGCAATCCTTGGCTTCAGCATTCCCTGGCATTCCCTGTCTAGCCCCCAAACCAGAAAGATTTCTTATTCTAAATGAAACTGTCCCTCTACTCTTCCTTTCCCCCTTCACCACTTGGCTGGCTTTTTCTCAACTTTCAAGACTCAGCACAAAGTTTCTCTCCTCTGACAAATTTTAGTTTTATCTATATAGACTATGAATTTCTGAAAAGTGAGGACCCTGTCATATTCCTTGTAAATGTTAGTTTGAATGATGGAATTAATCAGTCATCATTTAATGGAAGGGGCAATAAAACTGCTTTCTTGTCACTACTTTTAAGAAAGAAATTAGATCACCCACTAGGATCTACCTACATTCACATCCATGAAGTCCTACCTCATTCCTTCTCCTCCTCTCTTTGGACACACGGGTGCGTGCGCACGCACGCATGCACGCACACACGCGCACACACACACACACACACACACACACACACACTCACACAGCCTGGAAAGTTTGAATCCCAGTTTGTAGCTGTTCAGAATAAGACTAGTAAGCAAAACATTCCTCTCTGATCAAGAGTATAAACTGTAGGGATCAAAGGCTGAAACCAAAACATTTCAAGAGAAATTTGAAAGGCACAGAAAAGTTCCAAAATGTGGAGTCTAAAGCTGGAGCTTAGGTTTGAGAATTAAATAACAGGACTTATGTTGTGGAGGTTTTAAAATACATCTACAAATAATTTGATGCTCCTTTCTCCAAACAGTGGAGACGAATTCTCCTCCCCTTGCGTATGGGCTGGAGTGAGTCCCTTCTAATGAATAAAATGTGGCTGATGTGATCAGCATATGATCAAGCCACAAAAGGCATTACAACTTCCTCCCTCAGTAACTATCTCTGTCTCTTCCCTTCTCTTTCTCTCTTTCTTTCTTTCTCTCTGTCTCTCTCTCTCTCTCTTCTGAAGGAAGCCTGTTGCCAACAGCCACATGACTGAGCCATCTTGGGAGAACTTTCCCAAACCTGAAGACATCTACGGGCCCAGCCCACATCTTAACGCCAACCACAGGAAAGTCCCTAAGCCAAAACCACTCACCTAAGCTGCTCCCAAATCTCCGAACACAGAAACTATGAGATAATAAATGTTTATTGTTTTAAGCCACTAAATTTTGGAATTACTTGTTACGCAGTAATAGATAGCCAATATACGTGAGATACAATCCCTAGAGTAGAGGTTACAAATTGGAAGCTTAGCTCCTAATTCAGTCTACAAATATATTTTCCTCAGCTTGTAATGGTAGATTTCTTTTTAAGAGCCAACATTTTAAAATCATTAAATTTCACTTAGAAATCTAGATTTCCAGCCTCTCCCCAAATTTTGGAGTTCCAGCCACACAAAGGCCCACATTCCCACCTGGCAGGCTTCTGCTGTAGAACAGGCATGCTCTCCTGAGTTCACCGCAGTCCCCACTCAACCCTACTCATCCCCACACTGACACCAACAGCATGGCTTTTGCACTGCTATTGCTCTTTTAGTAGAAAAATATTTCTCAGTTCCTGTATCTCTATCAAAATTAGGAAACAAAAGGTATACTGAAAGGGCTTTGCATCTTAAGAAGTCTAGGAGAACACTTGTTTCTTGGTGGGAGTGAAGAATATTCCTACATGCCTAATACACCATCAATGTGTGTCTGTGTCAAATACACACAATTTAGAATCCTATATTTTCTTCCTCCAGTACCTTTGCTCATTGAGGCTAACACACTGGACCCTGTAGGTAGGTGAGTTTGCTAAACCTGCTCTTTCTTACTCGGGGCTCCTTGAAATGGGGCTAGAATGAGGCATATGAGCTTGCTAGATCTGGCTCTTCAGCAGCTTAAAGGTAGCCGCCAACATTACACCTTTCCTCTCATACTGCTTGTTTTGAGAAGAACCTTGCTGATACCATAGTACCTATTAAATCTTTTTCTGGTTTTGTACTTAAAATAATTGTTTAGCATGAGCTGCTTATTGCTGGCTCAAATTGTGTCTGACCAAACCCATACTGACTAATCAGAAATAATCCCGAGTACAACCTCTACTTTACCATAAATGCATAATTTTCATTATTACAAATGTTTCTAGGAAATAAACATTGAACTAGAACAAGAGTTGGCAAATTGCAGCACACAGGCCAAATCTGGCCCACCACCAGCTTTTATAAATAAAGTTTTATCGGAACATAGCCACACATTCATTTATGTACTGTCTGTGGCTGCTTTTACACCACACTGGCTGAGCTAAGTAGTTATGACAGAGGCCTCATGACCTGCAAGCCTCAAATATTTACAGTCTAGCCAATCCCTGAATGAGAAGGATAAAATACAAAGATTTTGACAGTTAATAGGCCAAGAACACATTGTGCTTCAAAGGAACACACATGGGGAAAAGTAAAGACGCCATGCCCTCTCCAGAATGTTTGCCTTATCACTCATAGTCAGTAACTCTAAAACTTTCTTTACCTTACGAATGGACATAAACAGAATGGGTTTTTAGGTTGAAAATGAACTCACTGTGGCTAGTTTCTGAACGTCTTCATCTGATGCTCCCAGGGATGCCAGGCCTATTTCTTGTGAAAACTGAGCAAACTTAGGATCCGCAAGTAGAGGGACATGTCCCAAGAGTTCGTGACATGTGTCTCTGAAAAGAAAAACATCACAGAGAAATGTTAGACAAGTTAAGCTATCACTGGCAGAACAAGACCTAAAATTCTAATTATAACCTTGTTACCGTAATTAATGTTACCAAATTTCACCAATCCTAAGGTTTTTTATCAACTCTGAAATCCAGATACATCTTACAACCATGGCATCTTAAATTATATGATATACGATATGTTAACAAAATAACAGCAACTACTATTTTCAAGAGCGTATCATATGCCAAACATGTGTTAAGTGTTTTATTACATGCACTGTCTCTTTGAATACTCAAGAGAAACTTGAATTAAAGTAACTTATTGGTGCAATGTTCTATAGACCAGGGGTGTGCAAACTACAGCTGCAGGTCAAATCTGGCCTACTGCCTGTTTCTGTAAATAAAGTTTTATTGGAACACAGCCATGCCCATTCATTAATGTATTGTCTATGGCTCCTTTTGCCTAAAACGGCGGAGTTGAGTAGTTGTGACTGAGACCATATGGCCCACAAAGCCTAAAACATTTACTAGCTGGACCTTTACTGAAAAAGTTTGTCGATTCTTGCTACAGATAGTGATAAAGCCAAAACTTGAATCCAGCTTATCATGATTTCTAAACTCTTGCTCTCAACCCTTAAGTTACACTGCATCCCATGTTACACTTTGCAGGGCACCGGGAAACAGCAGAAGATCCTATTGTCATCAACAGATGTCTTTTCCCGTGGACCATTTATCTGTCTACAACACAAGCAACTCTTTTGAGCCTTCACACTAGAAGACCCTCCCAGTCCCCTGCTTTGGCTAGCCTGAACTAGGTAATAATAGAAGTTTACATCCTCTCTCATTTGCCTGTGCTTCCACTTGGAGCCAGAGACCAGGCAAAGGCAGGTATGTGTCACAATGAAGCAAGGCGGATGCCTTCCTGAGTCATTGCCATGAATCACAAACCGTTTCCTGATACCAAGCTATCCTGGAATATATGACTCTCTGGAAATGAACCAAAAGGCAACAATATTTTATTTTCTTGACAAAAACTAATGAGCCAGGTAGTAATTGAAAGATGTTTCCTAATTTCACCTGGGCTCCTCGTAAGTGTATCACTTCAAATAGATGCTGTAACATAAATGCCAGGTACTACCACCAATATCACAAGTATAAAGTAAGTTGGATGGTCATGAGGCTGCAGCAAGGGAATGGTGGTCAAGGGCAGACGATGGGTGCCAACATAAGACATACGGCATTACTTGGTCAAAAAGTTCTGTTCCCACAGCTCAAACCACATGCCCAACCCCGGCCAGCCACTTCCCAGACATATCAGGTTGAAAAAGCAGCCAACTGAGAATATGTGGACATGATACTGAAAGAAACTCCAAATTCATTCTCTATCAACTGTGTGCCAACAGCCTCCTTTTTGTACAGAAACTGAATTTGTGGAAAAGCATATGTGGTGGTTACTCTCCAGTCACACTCCTTAAGGTGGTGAATCAGACTCATTGGATTTTAGGGAATAAGGAGAATTTAAATGTTATCAGAGCCCCTCATTTTACCTATGAAGAAATTAAAGACAGAAGGAGGAATAAAAGAAAGCTAACATAGTGCCTTCCCTGGTGGCGCAGTGGTTAAGAATCCGCCTGCCAATGCAGGGGACATGGGTTCAAGCCCTGGTCCAGGAAGATCCCACGTGCCACGAAGCAACTAAACCCGTGTGCCACAACTACTCAGCCTGAGCTCTAGAGCCTTCGAGCCACAGCTACGGAAGCCTGCGTGCATAGGGCCCGTGCTCTGCAACAAGAGAAGCCACCGCTCTCTGCAACTAGAGAAAACCCGTGCACAGCAACGAAGACCCAACGCAGCCAAAAATAAATAAATAAATTTATTAAAAAAAAAAAAAAAAAGAAAGCTAACATATACTGAGCTCCTACTATGTGCTGGGTACTGGGCTAAATGTTTTCATATCCCATTAGTAATTTCATCTTCACTTACAAAGAAGTCTTATTATTCCCATTTGATAAACGGGGAAACTAACATTCAGTAAATTTAAGCATTTTTTTCCCAAGGACACACTGTTAATGAGAGACAGAGACAAGATTTGAAATCAAATTCCTCTGACTCAAAGCTATGCTCCTTCTGTTCTATTAACTTACAAGGTGGAGTAAACGAGAAGGGCTGGGCGGGGCACAGCTTCAGTTGTGGGGAACGTTTAACCAAGCTGGTTAGCACAGGTAAAAATGCAGCCAGTGTGTCCTAAGTCTCTTTTCCTGCCACTCCGTCCTCAACCCTCCAGATTACCCGAGGAGCCTTTTTAAAAATACCAATGACTGGGCGCTACATAATGCAGTCAGACTCTCTGGGACAGACCTGAGCAGCTACATTGTTTTGAAAGCTCGCAGGGTGATCATAAGACACAGGCAGGGTGGAGACGCCCTGTCATAACAGATGATGCTTGGAACACCCTGAACAGGCTCCAAGCAACTAGTACTTAAAACTAAAGCTAAATGTGATTATGTAATTTTGAGCTGCCCAAATTTAATGCCACTAAAATTACATCATACAAACATACATACATACTGAGGAACAATGAAAGGTGGTAAGGAAAGTTCACTAGGTAGCAAGTTATTCCTCCACATGCACTTGACTCAGTTAGAGATCAGTTAAAGGTGTTTGATTCAGCATACTTCTACGCTGAGAGTGGACCCTGTAGACTCACTCCTGTGATCAGTTTTTTAAAGGTCACGCAGTCTGCACCAATGTTGGAATTGAGAGGCCCACCATGGATAAATCTGAGTACCCCCATTGTAGCTTATGATGTAAATACTAAAACAGCCCTACTGAACCAGGCAGAAAATAAGACAACAATAATTTCAAAATTAGACCAGATGTCAAACTCCAGGGAAATACTAAAGATGGTGAGTATTAGCTCATGGTATGAATAAATAAATTAAACAGTAGCTAAAAGAACAACTATTGTGGCCAACATGTATTGAATGCTTCCTATGGGTCAGGCAGAGTGCTGGGTGCTTCCTAATGTGAGAATGGGATAGGTCATGGTTACAGTGGTGGATTCTTGTTGCAAAACTGGGTTTACTTTTGAGCTTGTTAAATACTTGAAGAAGACAGTCTTCTACCTGCCTAAGTACCAACGGAGTCCAAAGGCTTATAGGCAGAAGGGAAAGTGAAAAGTTGGCAGTTAAAAAAGGAAAGAAGAAGGAAAATACGAGAGATCCAAAGGCTTTAAGGAGTCAATTCTTTGTGGTAGAAAAGGAGCTATCACCTGAGATTTAAGTTAAGGTGTAATTATCAGAAACCCATAACTCACAGCCAACTTAAGAACCTTTAATAGCATTACAAGGTAATCCAACCATACATAGAAGAGAAATTATAAATTTGAAAGAAAAAAATCATACAACACAGCAGAATAAGTTATATTGTTTCATTAAGAATGAAAGCCTGAAGCAAGAAGTCTAACAGAATTACTAATGGAATGCTCGGGATGCCTTTGCCCTGTTCTAAGTAGAAATGATTGCGCTGGTTTGTACCTTCTTCGCCGCTCTGTCTCCACGTAGAGACCCTAAGAAGGAACTGCTATTCAGATCTCTGAGCAAGTAGAGATGCAGTTCGTACAGTAACCCCACTTCTCATTGAGTCAAGGCTCAAGCACCTATATTGCAAGACCATAAATAAGGTTATTATCTTTTATGACTTTGGTGGAACATTCTCAGAAATAAACACCGGATTGTTCTCATCCCAGTGTCTTTGGCTAAGACATGTGGTATAGACAAAGGAAACTAAAGTGCCTGGAAACTCTTCAAACAACAAAGAAAGATGTTTAATGTTGCTAACTAAAGCAATTAATTAACTTTGAAAAGTTGAATTTTTTTTTTCGTTTCTGTGAGACCAAAGGACTTGGAAGCTGGGCTGACTAGCTTTCAGGGGCTGAAAGAGGTTCCAGACTGTTGCGAATCTGCAGGAGAAGACTGAGCCTCCTCTCCAAACTTTGTATCAATTAATTTCCCTGGGACTGAAGTCATGCTGTCTCACACCGCTTCACAAAGGGCAATAGTTATTATGTCCTGCCTGTAAAGTAGTTCACGATCCCTTTGCTGGTGTTTCATCCACAGCTGGAACCCTGAATATCTAATTATGAACAGGTTTCCCATGTGAGTCCACAACTACTGCCTTATCTCACCAGATCTCTCTTAAAAGATTCAATTATTTGGCTATAATTGCACCTGTCAGCACACGCTGCCTCCAATCTCCATCCACATCGGCAAACTTTTCTCTTTTCAACTCACATCCCTTTGATGCATTTTCGCCTGAATAATGCTTCTCAGAGCCCTTTTCACAGAAGCACTCTGTTCACTGGAAATGTAGGACCTTTCAAAACTGTTAACACTGTAAAACATCATGTCTCCTTTTGAAAAAAAAAAAAAACAGAAAGAAAGAAAAAGAAAAGCTAGAGCTGATATCAGACACTAAACTTTTTGCTGCTCTAAATTGGAATCTTCTCTGATAAGCCCTGTTAGGAGGATTCTAAAGCTTACAAAGGGACCTGGGCAAAATGCCTCCAGGGAATTCTTAAATCATTCTAAGGAAGCTGCAATCACTTTGCTGCTGGGAAAAGAGTCCTAGTTGTTAAATTCAAATTCAAAATGGCTCTAGCATTCTTCTCCTCTTATCAGTTTTCAAAGCTGACTTGTCCTGCTTCGTGTTGAACAACTTTTTATTTTTGCTGTAAATTAAAGCTTTTAAGAAGCAGTGAGTGGGCATGCAGCATTTGCTTCCCATCCCAAATCAGCACATCTGTCTTTGAAACCCTATTTCTATAGGTTTTGTTTGTTCTAAATATCACAGAAGCCAACACTTTAGCTAAATCATGAAGAGAAGAAAAGGAAGATGGGGTTGGGGAATGGGGGGTGGAGGTTGCACTGATGAAAAGAAACAGGAGGAGGAGCTGGAAGCCAAAACAGGGTATTTTTTCAGCTTTCACACAACCTTCGATGGGTAAGTGCAAGTAATCTGGGATAACACACCAGGACACATTGAAAAGGGGGTGACTTGGTTTGTTTTCACTTCACTGAGGAGATAATAACAGGAATTAATTTGGTATTGAGGCAATTGTTTTCAGTGCTTGTTTCAGAGCCATATACAGAGTTTCTTTAGATTTAAAATAGCATACTGTAAAATCTGGCCGATAAGATAAGATTTTAGGCCGTTCTGATGATCACTCCGCCTTATGTCCCTGTCAGGTTATAGATAAATACATATGTGGCCCTCTTTTTATGAAGCCAACCACCTGGATATTGCCCTGGTGGAAATCGTCTTTCCTTTTTTCCCCCTAGGAATCATAAGGAAGGCCATCAATGTTACTCTTCTTCAATACAGCTCTATTAAGACCAGCAGAAGATATTACACTTATTTTTTTTGGAATTTAGTTCAAGAAGCATTTTTGTGTACCTGTTATATACCAAGTGCTATGTTAGGAACTGAGACTTAAAAGTAAATAAGACATAATCCTAGAATAACCCTGAGCAAAATTTACCTCATGGTTCCATAAAAGAGCAAACGGCAAGTACTAACTTTCCTGATCTAGTGAAAGAAATAGTTTCCAATTCTTACATGTACCACAAAAGGGCTTCAAGGGAAACTGTCCATAGGTCTCCAGTTCCCCATCATCTCGGATATTTCTCATCTCTTGAATAAATAAGAGATTTTTAAACTCTTTCCCTGTGTGCTCCCCCTCCCCAAATTTTCACTAGATATTAAGGAGGTAATATAACATAAGGGTTATAAGAACTGTATATAGTCAGGAGTCAGCCCTAAGTCCATGTTGCACATTCCTGTGTAGGCAAGTTACTTAGAGCAGTGATGTGCAATAGGGCTTCCTGCAATGATGGAAATATTCTGTATCTGCATCGTCCAATATGGTAAGCTGCTTGGTTCAGGTGATTATTGAACATCTTAAATGTGACCAGCACTACTGAGGAACTAAATTTATGGTTTTATTTCATTTTACTTAATAAATTTAAACAGTCACATCTCTACCATACTGGACAGCACGGATGTATTGTGTTTTCATCTGTAAACTGGAGATTATAAGGGTCCTTATCTCATGGAGTTCTTAAACAATGTCATAAGATAATGCATTAGAAACATAAATTCCCAACAAGTTAGGTATTATTGCACATTAAATTATACTTACACCTAAGTCTATTGTACTTCAGTAGGTTTTGCCCCTTTGGAAGATATTTTATCACTTAAATAAGCAGCAGTAAGTTTCTCCTGGACACAGGTCATGCCATGTTCATCTCTGGGTTCCTGGTGCTTAGAAAAGCCTGGCACATAATAGATGTTCAGTAACTGCTTTCTGAACTCAACAGAATAAAACAGAGATGGTGGGGTTCTACTGTACCATATGGAGGTAAATCTAAATGAATCCCAAGCATAGTTTTCCTAATTTCCAGTGTAGCATAAGGGCTTGGACGAGATCTTGGTTTTGGTATTTTCTAGTTGTGTGTCCATAGGGAAATGACCTGACTTCACTGATCTTTGGAATTGCCATCTGTAAAATGGTGACAATCCTGCCTACCTCGTAGCCATGAGTGGAATGACGTCAGCCGAACAGAGCACATGTGGGAAATGTCAGAAAGGACATTTTTCCTTCTCTCCTGTGGTGGCTTCTCTACCTGTCAATAGATATAATTCTCTACATGGTGGTGAAGAGGTACAACCAGTGGTTACCTCTTCCTTGCCTAAAATTCAGTCACTTCGAATTTCTTCTGAACTTGCAATTTTAAAAAGCAAATATTCCTAAAATAATTTTTTTCCCAGGTCACCTCCGTCTTCCACACCTGAAGGTACATAAATGAGCTTCTCCCTGACGATATGGCACTGAGGGACTATGAATTGTGACTCAGGTGTGGGTGCTTATGAGCGCTAATTGTGGGTTACAGGCACCGCACAAGGAAGGCAAACCTTGGCGAGGGTGGAGCGGTGGGAAAAAAAGGAATCCTGCTTTGAATCTGCTAAAATATATACATACACAAGCTGAAAGCTGTATCCCAAGTCACTACCATGAACAGCCTAAGAGAACAACAGGGCTCTAGCAGGCACTTAGGTACAAATTTGGTTTCCAAATGCACAGGTTTTAAATAATGTATAGGGTTGTGTGCGGGGGTTTTTATAGAATGTCTATTGTTAGAGTGCTTGGAGCTTTGGAGACAAAAGGCTCCCATAAAAAGTCCTAGGGGTTATTTTTGCTTTGAGGCACCTCACAAAACTAGACACAGTATTATGATTGAAAACTTGGGAGTCCAGGTCTAGGAACGCGGGCCTTGTAACTAAGGCTGCTCTGGAATGTTACAAGGCACCTCAGCCTCCACGTGAATTTAAGAGGTGGCAAGGAAGAGTAGACCTATTTGGTATTTATATAAAGCCTTTTTCTCTGCAAAGATCAAAGCATTATTTCATCAGCCCTCACACAGGGAGGTTAAGTGGCTTACCAACAGTCACACTGAGAGCTGATGGTGGGGCCTGGAGTTTGGGCATGCGGTCCATAGGGCCTTCTGCCTGAGGATGCAGACAGAAGGAGGCATCACTGCTCTGTAGTGAGGCACTTTCCCCTTCTTCTTCTCAGTGAAATAAAAGATGCCTCCTCTTGATAAAGGGGCAGACTAACGGTGGCCCTGTGAAGATCAAAGGAGAGAGCGGGCTTCTAACAAAGCCTGGTAGTTGGACCGAACACTGGATGGGACAGCACAGCACTAGACCATCCAATAAGCACATCCAGTACTTAGGGTTCTGGCAAAGCAGGGCCACCAAATTAAAGAAAGAAAGTGTCACTCTCAACTATCTTACATAAAATTTATAGTTGGAAAATCAAGAAAGAAGCTATTCAACTTCAGCACATATACAAGTTTTGAGTTTTCCTGTATAGTGTTACTTTTTAATATAGAATAGTGGTTAATCCAACAGATGCTGGCACTACTCCCTGAGTTCAAATCCTGACTCCCCTATTTACCAGCTGTGTGACCCTGAGCAAATTAATTAACCTTTCTGTGTCTCAATTTCCTCATCCATAAATTCAGAATAATAATAGTAACTCACAACTCAGAAGGTTGTTGTGATTATTGAGTTCATCCACATACAACACTTAAAATAGTGCCTGCACATATTGATATATACATGTTGGCTATTAGTAGGAAAAAATATATTATTATTGCTTCTGCTGCTGTTGTTGTTGAACTCATCTATGTTGGAGAATGGAAGGGGTGAAAATATTCTCGGCTTAGGGCCTCTAACGTCTTAACTGACCCTGGATGTAGCCCAAACCAAGTTTCTCCCGAGGGAGACAATGGCTGCTAAGCTTGGAGTGTGAGCTCCGGGATAAAACTCAGGAAAGGGAGGCCAGATGGGATCAGCTTTCTGAGAACATGCCATTTTCTGAGAATCGCTGGTACGATGCTTGCTCTGCTCTCCTGAACAGCAAAATGATGACAGAACCATGGAGGAAGCCAGTTGGCTGGGCAGGAAGCTTGGCACTGCGCTTGGCAGGGATGAGGGCGATCTGTGGGAAAGAGCAAGTTTAAGCTAAACCAGAGCTCATAGGAATGAAGGTTAAACTCTATAAAACTCTGGCTTATCTTCCTGCCTCTTCAGTGAGACCTTGCCCAGATGTGACTTCAGCAAGGCCCAATATTAAAAACACCCATCACGGTCAGGGCTTAAATCAGACAAGTTCACAGACCCAGAATCCCTCAGACGGCAGCAAGGAGGGAAAGTCGCAGAAGGAAAGGTCCTATCTTCCCTCTCATTACAGACCTAGTGAAAGGCATCTCTTTGATCAAGAGAGGGGCAGTCAATGTTTCTTATAAATTTGAAAGCCTGTGTCTTCACCTGCTGGTATTGTTATTTAACAAATAATGTCAGCATTAATGACTGACCCACAGGAAAAGGAAATGAATGACATCTGCCAGTTTTAGAGAGGGTTCTGTTCTAATAAGCAAGGGCTAAGCATAAAATTCACTTGCTTAGCTTAGAAATAGATGAAAACTAAAGTTAGAAATAATTCACTTTTATTTTTCTTGTAAAAGTGGAACACAGCAGCAATGATAAGAAAAATCACCTGACTGCAAAACCTTTTTTAAACTTTAAAACAGTTATATTTAAAAATAACATTAATTGCCCCTAAAGTGTCCAACTGTGACAAGAAAGATTTTCCTTAACGCAGATGCATTTAGTTGCATTATGGCAGTAAACACTGCAATAAGAGTTAATGGCGCCATGACTTTTTTCCTAGTGGTGAAAGTTTGCTCTCTGATTTGAAAAGTGACACAGCGGGAAAGAGCAGAAGAAGATAGACCCGCATCAGTCTGTACTGAATCCTCAATCATCCCAATGCAGCCCTGAATCCGAAACTCCCTGACTGAATAAGCTTATGCTATGCTGTGCAAAGGATATTTCTGTTACCAGTATATTAAGCACAACATCTGAAAAACAAAACAGAAGGCATATTTTTAAATGTTTTCATTAAAACATTTTTTTAAAGGGATTTCTGGTGCAAAACTGCACTATTACTTTGGCAATAGCTCTACTGGAAAGACAGATATTGTACTGGCTTGACCTCCAAGAACTGATGTTGAAGAATGTATGTTTATATTGAAAATGCCCGGTTGCTTCCCCCTGAGCAGAGGACAAGGGGTGAGAGGGTTGTGCTGTGGATGTGTGTTTCAACACTGCTCTGGGCAATGTTTTATGTTCCAAAGGTACAGAACCTTGAGGCGTCTGGCCACCTCTGGTCTTCATTCAGAAATCTAGATGGGATGGGTGGGTTTGGCTTATATTGGAGAGAACAAGACTGGATTATAATACCTTAGAAAATAGGACCTTCTTGCCTTACCCTCCTTCATTTCCAAGACCTCTGTCAGTCCACACAGCTTCTGAAGAAAAGCATGAGATTTGGCCCCAGGAAAATATGGTTTTATTAAACCTTATTTCTTATTAAAGAGCTCTGCATTTCTAAGATACCACTGGCCATCAGGACTACAGATAAAATTGGAAATCATATACACAAGTACATGTGCACATGCAAATTCAGTGAGCAAGTATTTAACCTCCACCTTGCACAGAACACGTTCAAGAAGTCTGTTGAAACTATGAAGCATAGAGACCACAGATCCCCTAGAAGGAAGTGTCCAGGGAAGAAAAGCCAAACGAACTAAAGAGGAACTGGGGGTGGGCGGGTAGGATGCATACGACAGCTGAAAATCCAAAGCGCCCTCTGAACACCAGAAGGCTGACATCAGAGACGAGACCAGACCAGACAAGGCCAAGGAGTGAGGGAAAGATACCTCCCTCCAACTCTCTTCTCCCTGCAGTGTGCCCAAGACCAGTTTAGGAAACACACTGGATCTCCACCGCCCCGCTCCAGCAAGAATCTTCTAGAGGCAAGTCCAGAGATGTTCCTACCACTGTTCTGGTCTGCTGTCCTCCCCCTGACTTCAGACATGCACAGCACGCCCACACGCAGGACAGTCCTGCAGGGACCTGCACCACTGCTTGCCAATTTCAGAGCGTATCTTCTTGATGTCACATTTAAGAAGTTCAAATAAAACTCAGAACACATCACAGACTGACACTGTTTTTTAGGAGAGGGCAATGAGCTTTCCTACCTTTAAGGTGAGACTATATTCAGGGTTTGTTACCCAAAGGGGGAAAATGTCTTCTTAGCACCATGTGAAGTGCAGTTGGGTCTCTCTCTTTTTCTTTCCTTCCCTCTGTCTCTCTCTCTCTCTCTCTCTCTCTCTCTCTCTCTCTCTTATTTTCATAAGGGGGAGGTGGGGACAAGCTTCACATTTCTTTTCCCTCCTCTCCTTCAGCTTCACAGTGAACAACCACTTTTTTCTTTTGAAATGATCTTCATTCCCAAAGCAAAACAGATGAGCAAAATAGGTTGGCCCTCCTGGGTGTGATGTGGAGAGACTTTTCTGGTCCAAGTGACCTATCCTCCCAGCCTCAACTGGTGTCTAAAATTCCACCGTTAATGGTTCATGACTTTGCCTGAAGACACTGAATATATTAAAATGCCTTATTGATGGAGGGGTGTCCAGCAGCAGCTCTTGAAATCAAAGTAAAGCTGCAGGAAGGAGTGGAGGGGCTGCAGCCCTGCAGATGGAGGTGCTACCACCACACAGGGTGCAGCCGGGGCTTCCCCTGTTCCCTTCACTCCACAGATCTCAGACTGAGCCTGGGACTCTGCACATGTCTCAAACCTGGCACCTTCTGGTGGCAGTGGCATTCACGGCTTCAGCCCACTGTGGACTCAGTTTTTACTTTATATGCCAGGTTTGGGGATCCACTCCAACCTCAGTCTGGATCTTCTTGTTCCTGTATTGCCTTTATCAGCTGGCCTTGAGTTAATTACAGTCTGATGAAGGAGACTGACACATGAACAAATAATTACCATGCAGTGTTGTGTTAAAATAGAAAGAAGGAAAAGTATTACAGGAATATCTAGCTCTGCCTGGGAAAGTCTTCACAGAAAAGGTTGCTACTGAGCTTTAATCCTGAGAATTAAAATGATTTCACAAGAGTCATTCCAGGCCAAATGAACCACCTGCGTTGGCTCATGCTTGTGCAAAGGCATGAACCAACAGGCTCACGGGGATGGTGAGAAGTCCAGTATGGCTGGAGCATAAGGTTTTGGAGGGGGGTAGAAAGAGAGACAGAAGATGTGATTTGATGATATAAAACATTTTTAATTTTTTCCTTGTATGTAACAGGGAACCAACAGAGGTCGAACACGGGAATGCTACAGCCAGATTGGTGTTTTAGAACGGAAACAAAGTCTACAGATTGCTTCTAAGAGAAAAATAATTGTCAGACAGAGCAACAATGACCTGCCAAATTTCTTCTTCTCAAACAGTGGTTCTCACTGGGGAAGATGTTGCCCCCTGGGGACATTTGGCAGTTTCTGGAGACACCTTTGGTTGTCACATCTGGCACGGGTGGGAGCGTACTGTTGACATCTAGCAGGTAGAGGCCAGGGATGCCGCTAAACATCCTACCACAACAAAGCATTATTTGGCTCAAAAGATCAATAGCGCCAAGGTTGAGAAACCCTGTTCTAAAAGATCAAGTGGCCAGAGGGTGCAATATGACACAGAACACAATGGACTTCCCAGAGAAGCAAAGAGGAGAGCAGGAGATTGGGGGTGGGGGGGGGGGGCTTCTCAAATTTTTGTTCTGCCACTATTCGCATGCCAGGTGATGCTCGCACACCCACGTAACTTAGAGCTCTGTCTCTTTCCCTGTCATTCCACTGAGTGAGAGGGATGCTCTTATTGGAATAACCTTGAATTTGACCCAATTGATTTTTTTTAAAAGAAATCATTTGTAAACTTCAATACTCGATTAGTGACAAAGTTGCTTGCGATCACAGCTAATCAAAATAAGTAGCTATGCGACAACAGTGTGCAGGATCCCTGCCTCAGGCAGTGCTCCAAGGGAGACAGAGCCTCGCTTCTAGCAGAATCGGTGACCTTTCAATCCAGGTAGAAACACATGGAAAAGCAACCCTTCCCACCAAGAAAATCAGGAGTCACTGATTCTCCAGGACTTTCTCTACTGTCCTCCAGGCCAGAACCTCCCCAGGGAAGCAACCCAATCTGCCACTGCTTTTTTAAATTCAAGCCCCAGTACCTGACCAGTTTTAAAATGTAAAATGGTAAAACAACCTATGTTTAACACCCAATATGTGTTGAGAGCTAGGCTATCAAAATACATTCTTCCCACAGTGAAGAGGAAAATAACAAAATTCTTTTTTCAGATACTGTATTTTCGCTGCTTTCACTCTCATTTCTAGCTGCCTCTTCAGGGCCCGTCTCTGTCTCATTAGTGCTGCCTCAACTACAACAGTTCAGCAATTAGAAGCAGTTACTTGGAAGCAGAGTACAAGCACCAAACACAGGAGCCAAGCTGAACTTCACAAATTGGAGAAGCTGCCCTCTTGGTTCTCAATTGAGGAAATGGGACTGCATTTCAAAGACAATGCCTGCGAAAGTGCTTGGGCAGGAAACAGCACTCCCGATCTAGTCTTTCATAGATTCAAACTACAGCATGTGGCTGGGAAGAGACTTGGGACTTTGTTATACATAAGGATTAAAGGGACCTTTACAGAGAACTGTGTCTGCACAGTGTATATCTGGAAGGACGCAGTGGAAACTGGTAGCAGTGGTTGCCCCTGGGGAGGATGCAGCAGGTGTCAAGGGAGCAGAGGAGGGAAAAAAGTCACTGTTCAGAGTGTGCCCTTTCGTAAGCTTTGAATGCTGAATCATGTGCATGTGTTACCTACTCATAAAATCATAAGAATAATTTAAGAAACAAATGAATGACATAAAACCCACAAAAAGGAGCCTGCCAAAACAACCCCAAGGTAGTGAATCCCAAGTTTCCATGCTCTGACTTAGCTTCCTCTTGTCTGTGTGGTCAGGAGTCATGGAAGAAGAAATCACTCAGATCGACAGCAGGAGCTCTAATTCACTTCTGAACTCTCAGCCCTTATTTCCAACTACCAGGGGCTTCTCCAACTGGAGGTGCCACCCGTGGGCCCCTCAAAGACAGGATGCTCCAAACACAAATCCTCCTCTTTTCTCCCTCTTTTATTCCCTTTTGCCTCCAAGCCTAATCCCCCTCCAATATTTTCAATTATTATTAGAAAAAACTACCCATTCAGCTTCCCAATCTATTGATAAAAACCTTAGCATTGTCTTAGGGACCCTCTCATCTCCTGGCCCTCATTATAGTCACCAAATACTGTTAATTCCATCTTGATGATGTTTTTCCGAGGTGACCTCTCGTCTTATCCCACTGATGGCTTATAAACTGTATTCCTTCACTGGAACGGGAGCTCCTGCTGGTTTTCCAGCTAGTTCAGTCTCCATACTTCCCAGTGCCCACCCTCATCATCTTTCTCAAAGACGATTATCTGATCATGCTTAGGGACCTTGGACAGCTCCCTGCTGCCTACAGAATTAAGCCCAAAGGTCCTGTTTTGACAAATGACTGTTTTCATTGTGGACAGAAGAGTCATTTCATCCCTAACACATACCTATGCTCTGGCCACTCTAAAGTAACAAGCCTTGCTCATTTATGCCTCTTTTATGCCTCCACATCTTTGTACTGGTTGTTTTCCTTGACTTGAAAGCTTTCCCCTCCCTCCCCACTCAGCTTTACCCAAAAAAAGAAATTCCAACCCACCCTTCTAGACCCCCACTCATTTTTCACTTTCTCTGAAATGCCTTTCGGGACTGTTCCCTCCCCTTTGCTACTCTGATACTCTGCACACACACACACACCCTTACATCCCTAAACACATTCTTTTGTAATTATTTATGTTTCTATCTCCCCTGCCAGAATGGGCTTTAAAAAAACAGCTGCTACATTTTATTCATCTTTGAATCCGCTGCACCTCCCTGCTAGCATTGCACATAAATGTTTGCTGAATGAATTGGTTGAAAGTACTTTGGTAAAAATGTAACACATTATTCCCCCAATTTTATAGACCTCTGTGGCTAAACTGTCATTTCTTTGCCCTCTCTCTCTGCATACACTTTGGCAGCTACCGCGGGTCTCAGGAGGACCAGTTATTCAAAGGCAACTAACAAAGTGGCTGCTATTTGTAAACCCTCTGGGCTAGATTTAGAGATTGCCTTTCTTAGCTCTGACAGCTCTCCTTTGAGCATTCATCCACTCTAAGAAGCATTTCTCTCCCAAATGTCTGGAGTCCTATAAGTAACCTTTGTTTACCCTGAAAACACTTTCAGGGATGCTGAAAGGAGCTAAAAAAAGAAAAAAAACAATGTAGTGACCCTGCAGGGACCCAGCTGGTCAGTGAACCTCTGTCCCCTAGGAAGGGGAGGGGGCTTCGGAGACTCAGCTCTAATCCCCGCCCACTTCTGTCACCATCAGCTACTTTACTGCTCTCTGCTCCCCAGTGAAGACCTTGGCAGCCCATTAATCACAAGACTATTCAGGTAAAACAGCATCATAAGCAAAGTGATAACCTCGGTGACCTAAGGAACAGTGGTCTTTAGGGTTCCTGGACCCAATTTACTCTCAAGTAAAGTGAGCCCTGACCACTTTCCAATGTGGCGGTCTCCATCCAGCCCAGCTTTCCAGTGTGGGTACTCACGGTTCCGGGGTGTAGAGGGGGTCCGAGCCATGGCGGATGTATTGAGTACAGTGGAACACTCTGTAGGCCAGTCCTGCCAGAAAGTCTCGAGGACTCAGGTATCCAGCCACTGGTCTCACGGTGAAGCCAGACCTTTCTAAAGAGGAAACAGAAAGAGCCAACTAAATATTAACCCGACAGGACTTGATGGTCCAAGCAGGGCTTCCTATTATTTATAAGGCTGTTCTAGAAACAAAGTAATCAAGGTCCTAAAACTCTTGACAATTGAATGACATACACTGTTAACAGCTATCGTGTTTGTGGCTTCGGATGACTAAAATACACTCACGAATGATGGTTTCCAGGGGAATAAGACGTTCATTAAAATGGAAAGAAAGGCAAAAAAAACCTTAAGGATTTAAATTCAGAGGCCAAATTAGGATAAGAAAGCTCAAATACGCAGGAGAAGATTACAATCTAAAGTGATGTAAACTAAATTTTTGGTGGTGAGCACAAGGTAGTGTACATAGAAGTAGAAATATAAGGTTGTACATGTGAAACTTATATAATATTCTAAACCAATGTGACCTCAGTAAGAAATAATTTTTTTAAAATACATCAGATGCAAAAGACTACACATTTTGTGATTCTATTTATATGATGTCCAGAGGAGGAATATCTATAGATAGGAAGCAAATCAGTTGTTGCCCAGGGCTAGGGGTAAGAACAAGGACTGACCATAAAGGGGCAAAAGAAAACTTTTTGCAGTGATGGAAATGTTGTAAAACTGAATTGCTATGATGGTTACACAACTCTATAAATTTACTAGCATCCCTGAATTGTACAGTTACAGTGGGTAAATTTTATGTTATGTAAACTATACCTCAATGAAGCTGCTAAAAAATATAAATAAATGGGGCTTCCCTGGTGGCGCAGTGGTTGAGAATCTGCCTGCTAATGCAGGGGACACGGGTTCGAGCCCTGGTCTGGGAAGATCCCACATGCCACGGAGCAGCTGGGCCCGTGAGCCACAACTACTGAGCCTGCGCGTCTGGAGCCTGTGCCCCGCAACGGGAGGGGCCGCGATAGTGAGAGGCCCGCGCACCGCGATGAAGAGCGGTCCCCGCACCGCGATGAAGAGTGGCCCCCGCTTGCCGCAACTAGAGAAAGCCCTCGCACGAACCGAAGACCCAACACAGCCAAAAATAAAAATAATAAATAAATAAATAAATAAAGTAGCTATAAAAAAAAAAAATACTAATTATTAAAAAAATATATATATAAATAAATGAATAAATAAATAAATAAATAAATAAATAAAGTGATGCTTACTACAGATTACCTGATATCTTTCTAAAGACACACCTAGATAGGGATTCTTTCTGCGTGTACGTGGTCAGTGAACACAGAGCTAATTCACCCCCTTGACTAGCATCCTGGAATCAGTTCACACGACAGCTTTCTATTGTCAAAACCACCTAACCCCTTCATTCCACATTGCAATATCCCATTTCTTTGATATTATGAAAACAATTATATTAATTACCGCAGTTTGAAAAGGTACGCTAAAGCTCTGCATGCTTTGCTGGTTTATGGTAAGAGGAGAAAAACAAAATAAGCAGAATACAATAAAATCTATGAAATCAGCCTAGACTGCTAACCCAGTTAAGGACTGCTTAATAATTCCTGCTCATGAAGGCCCAGAAAATTTCCACAGGAGGGGTTCTACTTCTGATGCCAGCACTGTAAAGGCGCCCATTCTGAAAACCTCAGCTCATTAGAAAAGCATCTCAGAATGGTTAGAAATGGTTTTGAAAGATAAAAAGCAATTAAGCATATAAAACAAGTCCACCCTGGGATTCTGGGTACCTACAAGGAAATAACCCTGTTCTCAGGCCTCCTCAGACCCGTAATTCTAACAGTGTTCAGTTCATTCCAAAAGTTCTCAGGTGGATTGATTGTTCTCCACTGAAAATCAAAAAGATAAGTGTATTTTTTTCTTTTTGAATTTTATGTCAATTAAGCCAGTATCCCACATGTGGGGTACAGGGGAAGCATCCTTTAGTTTAATAGTTATGTATTTTATTTTCTTATAAATTTAAACATATATGTATCTATCACATCAAGAAATTTGAATTTGACTACCATTGCTTAAAAAGTTTCCTTTTAAAATAAATTTGGTATTTTAAAAGTGAGTCAATTAAAAGAAATAAAAATACACACATTTACATTGTGCTTGCTGTGTACCAATGAATGATGCAAACTGAGTGCCCAGTACCCAGTTCATCAAAGGTGGGAAAATCAATAACAATAATAGTAGTAATAGTAACTAAAACTCTGCTATGCTTAATGTGTGTCAAGCAATAACTTTAGGGCTTTAGGGTATATCAATTAGTTTCCCCTCCCAACCTTGTAAGGTAGATAAAATTGTTATCTCTGTTTGCAGAGAGGACACTGAGGCACAGAGAAGTTAAGGTAATTCATCTATCTAAGGTCACACAGCCAGGAACCGGCAGAGCCATGACTCAACCCCAGGCATTCTGCATCCAGAATCTGTACTGTACTATACTGCCCCTCATAAAAATATTAAGTTGGGTGACAGATATGGCAAAACTTATGAGATGGTAATCTAATTCCTGGGGTTTGAGAAACAAAGCAGTAAAAAGCATCCCCACATAGGAATAATCAAGACCATGGTAAATATATAATACACACATAACACCATGGGAAACAAAAAGGGACATGCCAGAGGCAGGGCTGTTAGGGAGAATATAATCTAGTTAAACAACGGCATAAGGCATTATGCATTTAGGCGGTAATTAAATGACACTGATCAATGGTCCTCAATCTCTTTCTCTCGGTAACAAATATCATGGATGACATCCACGCATGGGGCCCTCCCATCACGCTAAGTGTGGTTCTCAGTGGACCAGCTGTCAGGCCATGCCTACCTCTCTCCTGATACACACATGAGCTAGGATGAAACTGTGGTGGCTCTTATGATGAGGATTCATAAAGAAGGCAGGACTTGCTCTGAGCCTTGAAGAACAGGTAGAATCTGAGCAGGTGAAGGAATGACTTTTGTAGCAAGGCACAGAGCCTAAGCAGTGGTATGAAGACCCACAGCTAGAACAGAGGGTTTGTGCGGTGCAGTCATAGCAGCAGATGCACTTGGAAAGCTGAGTCAGGGCCGTGAGTTGAGGCTGAGCAGTTCAGAACTTGCGCGTACGAACCAGAGGCCAGCAAACTATGGCCTGTAGTCCAAATCCGGGTTGCCGCCTGTTTGTGTACACCTGTGAGCTAAGAATAGTTTTTACATTTTTTTTGGCCATGCCGCACGGCTTGTGGGATCTCAGTTCCCCGACCAGGGATTTCATCCAGGGCCGTGGCAATGAAAGCCCGGAATCCTAACTACTAGGTCACCAGGGAACTCCCTTTACATTTTTTAATGGTCACATTTAAATGGTTATAATAAGTACCTACGTAATAGCCCCGATTTTGCCTCTTGGTCCACAAAGTCTAAAATATTTACTATCTATCTGGACTTTTACAAAAAAATAAAAAGTTTGCCAACCCCAGTAAAATCAAAGGGGAGCCACTGATAGCTTCTGAGCAGAGATGTCAGGAACGAAGAAATGCTTTAGGAAACTTCATCTGGAAACAGTGGGCAGGCGAGTAGCGGGGAGAAGAAACAGGTGTCAAGGATGCAGTGATGGGAACCTCAATGTGGATGGTAGCAGCGGAATGGAAAGAAAAGGACAGGTTCACCATGAGTCACAAAGCTAGAAGTGGCAATACCTGGAGACTGGGGTAAGCTCAGTCCTAATTAGGCCCTCCTAATAAGCCCCTACCCTAATGCCCTGAACCTGGGAATATGTTCCTTTAGATGGCAAAATGGACTTTACAGATGTGATTAAGTTAAGGATCTTGAGCTGGGGAGATCATCCTAGATTATCTAGGTGGGGCCGATATAATCACAAGCATTCTTATAAGAGGGAGGCAGGAGGGTCAGAGTCAGAGGACATGTGACAATGGAAGCAAAGGCTGGAGTGAGGCAAGGAAAGGGCCACGAGGCAAGGCATGTGGGTAGACTCTAGAAGCTGAAAAGGCAAGGGAACAGAAGGCTTCAGAAAGAACACAGCCTTGCCAACTCCTTGATTTTAGACTTCTAATCTCCAGAACTGTAAGATAATACATTCATGTTAAGTCACTAAGTTTGCGGTAATGTGTTACAGCTGAATAAGAAGCTTATACAAAGGCTGATTAAGTGTGGCAGGGAGGGGAGCAGGGTAGGACTTCAGAGGAGGAGTGTAACCGAGCAGAACCCTATGAGGGGGCCTCCCTGGTGGTGCAGTGGTTAAGAATCCGCCTGCCAATGCAGGGGACACGGGTTCCAGCCCTGGAACCAGGAAGATCCCACAGGCTGTGGAGCAACTAAGCCCATGCGCCACAACTACTGAGCCTGCACTCCAGAGCCCGCGAGCCACAACTCCTGAAGCCCGTGCACCTAGAGCCTGTGCTCCGCAACAAGAGAAGCTACCACAGTGAGAAGTTCATGCACCGCAACGAAGAGTAGCCCCCGCTCGCCACAACTAGAGAAAAGCCCACGCGCAGCAATGAAGACCCAATGCAGCCAAAAATAAATTAATTAATTAAATTAAATTTTAAAAAAAGAATAAATTTAATCAGAAGTGAGAAAATGCAGAAGGAAAGGAAGACAGTCAAGCAAGACAAAATAATAATACTTTAGCCATTAAACAAAGTCAAGGACCTTTAGTTCTTCCTCAAGGACTATATAGATAATATTCTGAGCCACGTCCTTTGAGCTGTTTTGCAGATACTGAAACCCACACCAGGTGGAAGAAGTTAACTGTATGCTGCCCACAAGCACGTAGACCCCAGACCGGCTGGAGCCAGAAGGTTGTTGATGCTGGCTCCCAAATACCTCCCCACCAACCAGTCAGAAGAACGTCCACGAGCTGACCACGCCCTGCTCCTTGAAAACCGTAAGACTCCTCACTACCCCCTCCAGGGCGGACACAGAGTCTTGAGGACATTAGCCCCCTGTGGCCCCCTTTACCCGGCAAAGCAATAAAGCTATTCTTTTCTACTTCACCCCAAACTCTGTCTCCGCGTTTCTATTCGGCACCAGTGAACAGAGGCCAAGTTTCGGCAACAGGAATCCTTAGAGCCTGATGAGTCTAGAGAACCTATCATCACCGATAGAAACAGGGAAGACAGGGGAGGAAGGGAGTTCCAGGGAGAGAGGTGGGCGGCAAGGCTTTAGCTTTTAGAACTGCTGTGCCTGAAATGGGGACGAGAGAGAAAAGAGTAGAACCCGAGGACTTCCCCGCAGTGAAGGACACAGAAGGAAGTGCGGCCACTGTAAAACTTCACCTCCACCCCCATCCCCACAAGAGCCTGAAGTTTTCCCAGTTGCTGTCCCAGGAGGGTCAGCGAGGAGAGTGACCACACAGAGAAGGTGGACGCCAGGGGACTCTGCTTCGCCTCGCTCCCTGCTCTCACGCCAGCACTACCGTTCCGGGCACGATTTCTACTTTACAGTAGCGATCTGATTAACTGACTGACCTCCTCCCCAGAGGAAAGCCACTATGCTCAACATTATCCGTGATATTCCTTCATCCAGCACATCATTCTTAGCAAAGCAAACACAGAGCTACCTTTGAGATCATCCCATGCCTATGTAGCCCAACAGAGTCGTTCCTGGATCAGAAAAAGCTCAAAGCTGACCTTGCAAATGTTGGTTGGGGTTCGCTGTATAAAACATCCCACCAGAGAGACCTCACCAAGGCCCTGGGCTGGGTGAAAAGCTGAGTCTGTCTCCCCGCCCAGAGGCCCTGCTCTGCTTCCCACAGGTGGCCCAGGTAACTGTTGGTGCAGCGCTCCTCTTTTTAAATCAAAGGGAGCTCTTATTTGGAAAAAGGGCGATTGCTGCCACGTGTGTCCTTAGACGGCCCATGAGGATGTTGGGTAGGAAGAGAGAGCCCGTGTGAAGCTTACCTTTCAGGAAAACCGAGACGTCTTCAAGCTGGGGCACGTTGTCCTCCCTGTAGCCACAGTATTTAGTCAGCAGAGGGAAGTTTTTCAAATACTCCCGGCAAGCATGAGTAGGATAGAGTTTGGAGAGCTCTCGGAACACAACGCCCCAAGTTTTAGTTTCTTCCTCTGTGTACTCCACTCTGGGGATGGGCTGACCACTAGGCAGGAGAGAAGAGAAATGAAAGAATCTAGCTCTGGGTCACTGGGCTAAGTGTTTTCTCACCTTCATACCTATGTGAGTCAGATTCTTGTAAAGTGGGACACCTGAGTGTCCGAAAGGATCCCACTAAGTATTATTTTTTGAAGAAAATGCTAACCTTCTAATTTTGTGCCTGTGTTTAAACTTTCATATAAACGATTTAAGTTACGTCTTCACACATCCTTATGGACATTTGATAAGATTTTTGCTCTGACACTGGGATCAGTAACAAGTTAAGAGTTCTGGGTTGGAAGGAACTGGTTTAGGTCCAAAGCTGTGCTCTGAGAACCTTTTCTGCAATCACCTGACAACAGTAATAAATGGATGTTGTCTTTTGAAAATAAAGTTGCCTGTGGGTCCTCTTTGTCCTTTGTAGGGAACTCACCCCAATCTCCTAGTGTAATTTTGAGGTTATTTGTTCAGTGAGAGAAATGTCTGGGAAATACTAAAAGCCTATGCCAAACTTAAAAGTGAGAGTTTTGCAAACTGCAAAATAGGAACATTTATTATACATCATGCTGAGAGGTGCACACATTAAGCCCTGTCAGTTAGGAGAGAGGTCAGCAAACTTTTTCCATAAAGGTCTAAAAAGTAAATATTTTAAGCTTGTGTGCCATACAGTCTCTATCAAAACTGCCCAGGTCTGCCACTATATCTTGAAAACAGCTACAGATAATATGTAAACACATGAACATAGCTATGTTCTAATAAAACTTGCATTACAAAAACAGACCAGATTCAGCCTGTCAGTCATAGGGAGCCGATGCCTGGTTTGGAATATTGAGAGGCAGCCCTGGACCGGGGTGGTCAGGGCTCTTCCTTGGAGAAGGCACAACTTAAGCCAAGACTTGTTGGCCAGGTAGGATCTGCAGGTGCCCTGACAGAAAGAAAGGTGAGTTTAAAAATGCTCTTCTAACAGCAGCCAGCAGCCATGAGCAGGGACCATAGCTCCTGAGGCCACGTGAGGCCAGGAGAAAGGAGAGACTATGGACACGTGCTTTTTGCAAACTGTGGCTTGAAGAGCCAGAATCTGAATTTAGCCTCTGATTAAGAAACCTATCCTGAAAGTGAAAACTTCTCATGACCTGCTCAACAGTTACCTGCAGCAGTCCCCCACTGCCGTCCCTGGCCACTTGTCACAGATTCTGCCCCTGCAGTCAGCAAAGACCCACACAACATATGGAAGTCCAATATATACCCATAAACCTAGGGATTCTGCCCCTGTGAGCTATGTAATCCAGTAACCCAGCCTGCACCGGCAGCAACTGGCCCTCAGGGCTGCTGCAGCCTCGGGCACCTTCAGCAAGCTGGGGTCATTCAGAAGCGCCCCCTTAGGGAGAAAAAAGGGCAGGAGGACAGTAAGAAGAGCAGACTCATAAGCAGAGCCCTGTCCCCAGCTCTCTGCATACTTCAAAGTATTCTTACCAAAATCTTTTCTGTTGAAGGTTCAGGTCCAAATGTGATTCCTACTGCCTCAAATTATTTTTACTGAAAAAAATTAACTGCAGTACATGAGAGATGAGGGAACAACACACACTGAAGAAAAAAAACAGAAATTAACATTTATTTTCTCTGAGTACCAAGACTAGGGTTTATGACAAACCAAATTAGAACAAGATTAGCCTTGTTTAAATATGACTGTTGATAACAAATAAAAAATTACAACCTGACAAATATTTGCTGAGAAGATCAAGACTGCTAAGGCTTAGCCTCTGTGATGAATTTAGAAGAAAGCTTGAAATGGAAAGATAAAAATAGAAAGGATGTAAGGAAATAAAAACATGAACGGTCTGCCTCGGGTACCAGAAAAGTCAACAAAATCAATTTGAGTCGGGGAAGCCAATAAAGCTGATAAGGGCTGTGCACAATCAGAAGGTGGAAAGCGATGAGGCTGAAACAATAAATGAAATACCGAGAAGCCATTTGAAAAGAATCATTAGGTCAAACTTTTCCCTTCGATATCAGTCTGCAAACATGCAGTGTTTCAAAGGGGAACTGACTGTAGCCAACAGGAAGCTGCAGAAGAAAGCCAAGTGTGGGTCTGGGTAGGAAGAAGGAGTTATACAGACCTTCCTCCACTTACAATGGGGTTACCTTGTGATGAACCCAATGTAAGTTGAAAATATCATCAGTCGAAAATGCCTTCAATACACCTAACCTACCAAACATCATGGCTCAGCCTAGCCTACCTTAAACGTACCCAGAACACTTACATTAGCCTACAGCTGGGCAGACTCGTCTAACACAAAGCCTATTTTATAATAAAGTGTTGAATAGCTCATGTACTTTATGGAATACTGTACTGAAAGTGAAAAACAGAATGGTTGCCTAGCTACAGGATGATTGTAGGTGTATCGCTTGTTCACCCTGGCGATCGAGGGGGGGCTGACCATGGTTCCCTGCCACGGTTCAGCATCACAAGAGAGAATTACACTGCATAGTGCACTGAAAACAAAGATCAAAATTCAAAATTCGAAGTACGGTTTCTACTGAACGCATTTCACTTTCACACCACGGTGAAGTGGAATCATCCTAAGTCGGGCCCTGTCAGCACGTATCTGTTAGTTAATAATGAATTCCTAGCATCACGACCTTGGGAATACAAATGACCACGCATACGGTCTCATCTGTTTCCACTTGTCTGTCCTGCCTGGGTAACTAATGAGCCTTCTCCTTAAGTTAATAGCTGGTGCAGTACCCTGCAGCTACCCTGAAAGGGTCAGTCTGACTGGTCACGCCAAGAGATTTCTCACACCGCTCTGACCCCCATATCCCGGGTAACTATTTAAGGTAAATGTTTAAAAATCAACTTCACACAAAGTAAAGGCTACTCTTATCCATTTAATTTCTGTTAAAACATATCCCAAATACAGAAAAAATAAGAAATTTCCCACTCTTCCATGTAGTTAATAAAGGTATATAATAATAGCTCATCTTTGAGAACTTACTATTGGCCAGGCACTTTTTTAAAGTTAAGTGTTTTTATATAACTTAGCCCATTTGATTCTCACAACTCCATTGAGGTAGACCCCCCCCCCCATTTTACAGATAAGGATATTAAGGCTCAGAGAAACTAAGCCATTTGACTAAACTCATGGTGCCAAGCTTAAAACCCAGTCTGTCAGGCTCAGGACTGGCTGTGGTCTTAACTGATTAGTGTACACCAATGAAATAAAAAATTTATCCCAGGCACCAGCTTATTTTCACATACCAAATTAAAATAAGGCTTATAGGTATATGTACTTATATATAGAAAATCTCATATACAATCATGTAATCATGATACTCGCATGTATTTGTATAGATCACATAAAATACTTTCATATTTATTCACTCATTTAACCTTCTCAGTAAGACCGGTAGGTAGTGCTTGGGGCACCAGGAATGCAGGGACACCTATTTTTTTAAAACTTTGTAATTTGACATTTGGAAAAATAAAAATTGTCATAAGAAAAATCAAAATGTGTTGTACTTCTCGGTACTTGTTATGGGTTAGTGGGCTTTTTGTGAATTATACATGAGAAGAATGACGGAGGGGTGTCCTGATCTTTCTAGGGCCTAGGACATATACCCCCATATCATTATGCATCTATCTCTGAGTACATGTCATAACATGTATGTAATAAGCATCATATCCCAGTGTCCTAAAACTCTGCTCTGGCCTACAACTAAAGTCACTTAAGTACTCCACATTCTAGAGAAAGCTCCCAGCAGTTGGAGCCAACCATCTCCCTGCAGGGCTTGTGAAGAGGCAGCAGAAATGGCTCTACCACCAACAAACCCCTCTCATACCACCCTTTCCACCCCACCCCCAAACTTCACCTACCAGTCTAACAGGGAATCAGACATGCAGGATTGTGGGGAAGGCTGGTGTTAGAAGGAAAGGCCCCATTCCTTCTCCTTCCCTAGGGGAGGAGGGCAGGCTGTGCCACAAGAATCACTTGTAAGGACTGCAGGCGCCCTCAAGAAGCAGGGTCTGGCCTCTGCTTTCCCATCTGGACACTTGCTGAGCCGCAGGATGCCCTGCTCCCCCTGGTGCTGCCACCAGACTGGAGCAATAGAGATGGGCCCTGGGAGAGTGTCTGGAAGCCCAGGACGATGGCGTGCTATGGGGGAGACGAGGGGACCCTTGACAGGTGTCCTCTGAAACTTGAGGTTTGTGTGAACATGGAGCCTGATGCCCAGGGACATCTAGAAATTCCCATGGGACCCAATGTGGTGTGCCCGGTAGGAAGATAGGGAAGCCCCACCCCATCCAGGTCTGCTCAGTTCTCAGGAGACAGAAGAATGCTCCGGGGGCTCCCCTCATCCCTGACGAGGAAGCACTAAAGGCCAGGTGCATGAGGGGTACCCAAGTTACGACGTGGCCAACCTGGAGAAAAGGATGATGTTGTGAGCACCGAAAGGCCAAGGGAGGACAGGAAGCTTATCTGCAGGGGTGGAAGTGGAGGAAATGGTCTAACCTCAGGAAGACTACACACAGCACTGTGCAGAGAACACTTCAACAGAGACCACCGCCTCAGAAAGAACCTGTCCGAACCAGGGGGAGAGCGGCCAGAGGCCTGCCCACCCCTGACATTCTAACGATCCTGCAAAAAGCCCTCAGCCTCCTCTCTCCCTCCTCTCAGCTCCCAACTCCAGAGGAACTAGGTCGTAGAAGAGAGAAGGAAAGGTATCTCAGTACACACACACACACACACACACACACACACACACACACACACTCCAAAGAACTGAGGAGGAGGAGAACACACTTTGAATCAAATTTAGGATTAATCTTTTTTTAAATGAATGGGACTAGGTCTTAAATACCCCAATGAGACTCTACTAATAATTGAAAATGAAAGGAAATCAGTTGTTGCTAAGGAACTTGCTTCCCAGCAGGAAAGTAGGATTCAACACAATACAGTGGAAAGCAGTGAGTAGGGAAAATAAAACCATTTTACGTTGGTATAAACCCCAACAAGATGAGACTCCTCAAGAAACTAATTACAAGTGAATATTATCTTTAGATCTCTAGGGAATCTCTTCCACTTATATGGAATTAGTTGGGCTTCCAGAATCCTTAACACCCACCAAAATTATTATTCACAGATTCCTAATTTACTGGAGAAAAACAGATGTGACTTTCAGCAGTTTCCACTCAGTGCAGATTCTGCCCTCTTGCCAAAGAATGGCAAACTAAGACTTTACAAACACGACAGGGAACCATTGCTCAGTGAAGACAGTACAAGGAAAAGGGCTGAAACCTTCACTGTCAGGGTTTAGCTTGACAATAGGAAAAGCTTCCTGGTGCAATACGTGACTAAGAGATGACTAAGAACTTTCTCTGGAAATACTGAAGACAGTGGGAGGCATCCTTCTGCCTGTAAGGTTAAATCCCACTCTTCCTAGAGGCAGGGCGATGATTCTGAAAAACCTGCGCATTCCCTGCAGAGAGGAGAAAGTAGAAAGTGCATAGACAAACCTAATTGGGGGCAGGTACCGATAGAGTTACTCTATGTTAAGTCCTGAGCTTGTTAGAACAATGCTGTTTAACAAACACATTTTTACACTGAAATCCAGGGACATAAACCCCACTGGGGCTGAAATTATGGGAGTTCTCTCTCCAGCCAGATGAATAAGCAATAATGCTTTTGTTTTAATTATTTGTTTGATCTTCTCCTCCAGCAGGTCCAACAGCAAGCTCCTTTTCTTATACATATTTTTTTAATTTGGGGAATTGGAAAACATTTGATTATGTTGGTACAGCCTGGCTACCTCCTGGAGTCCTTGCTGCTAGAATTCCTAAAGTGAGATGCAGTTTCTCTGCTTGTGTTATCTTTAGAGGAACTCCAGTGCGGGGAAGCAATTCCCCTATTCAGTGGAGGAAGACGAGACAGGCTGAAGTTGATAGTATTTACATCAAGATGGCGAGACTGACTGAATCACAGTGCAGACTGTGTTCTTTGGAAACAGTTGGATTTCCTCAGTGGCAAGAACAAAACAGAGCAGAAGGGAAACGGAGAATTGGTTGAGGGGGGACCAGTGAATCTCATAGAAACAGTTAGGAATGAACTCATATTCTATTTTATTTCATTACAGGTTCCTCCCGGCTGGAGATGCCTCACTTATTCAAGACCTGTTTATCTGCCTGGAATAAACCGTCCCTTTCATCTCCGCCTCATCTCTTCTCTCCTTCCCCACCTTAGGCATTTCTCTTGTGATTGACACTTCTACCCGGGGGGTGCCGAAGGGAAATGAGAACAGGAAATATGTAAAAATCCACCATCTTTGCAACTCATTAGCAATTAGCGGCTCCTCTAAGGGTTTGGACAAAGCCTTTGGAGAACGATTATTGGAGCATGAAGGCAGGAGGTCTCTATTCTTCCTCGAGTTATGAGATGTGTGTGCGGCACTCCTCAATGGGCATACCCTGAATTCTGCATCATTTCCAGGGAGTTATCTATAACTCACCCTCTCTCCTCATTCAAGAAACCACACAAGAATACGGAAAAGTGAGACTGACATTATTCCAACATTATTCTAAGAATAATCTTGATTTTGATCTAATGTAATTTTAAAAAGGAAACAGTCATCATTCACAAAACTTAATTATTAATTATTACCCAGCATTTGTTATACTTCTAACAACTGAGGTGACACACCAATGTGTAGAAATTTCAATCAGTACTGAGTACTGACTCTCACCCATAGCCAGTGACGTAATGTCACCTAGTACTATGCTGGCTGGTACCCCCTTCATAAACAGTATCACCTGCAGCCAGGTGTCGCCAGAGTAGAGCCGTATAGTCAATAAGTGTTCCACAAGATGACGGCTTATGCCTTTGAGACCAGAAAAAAATGTTGCTACAAGCCAGAAGAAAAAAATCCTCAGTAAAGTGGATGAATTCCGTTAAAGTTTAACCAGAAAGCAAATGCCATTTTCATCTACTGATTTTTAAGAGTCAGTGAGAAAAGTCTAAGGCTCTCGAATCTGATAAAATTACACTTCAGAATTCAGACCATAGAGGACACTCAATAAATTTATGATAAAATACTATCAGTAATACTCAGGGGAAAAAAACAAGTAAAATATCCAAAATTAGTATTCTGCTAAATCTATCCCCCTATTACCATGTACACTCCTTGAAGACAGGAATTTTTGTTTGCTTTGTTCATTTTTATATCCCTGCCCTGCAGAATTAAGCCTAGAACAGATAGGTGTTCAATAAATAATATTCGTTGAATATGTAAATCAACCAATCAGACCAAAACAAGCCACGCACTTAAAGTTTGAGAAAAAAGTATAGTTGTTTATCAGGAAGTCTGGCAGATAGGCGTTTGTCTTACCTCATCCCTACCTCATGTATTTTAATTGCTATGGAAAAAGCAACTCTAAGACTGAGATTTTAAGAAGTTTTCTGGTAACTTCCGATTAACCTTATGTCCTGCTTACTTTACAGGTAGGGGTTTCTCTTTTCTAATTTTCTCACTCAGGTTTTCTAGGCATTGTCACCCATCACACTTGTAGCCAAAATTTTCACCTGGAAAGAAAGCGGCCTATGCAAACCCAAAGGGACATAAATAAACACAGAGATGTTTCCTTGGCTAGATATCTTAATGAATGAACTCTCAAAGCCACAGGCACGATGATTAAATGCTATTTTTCAAAAAGGAAACTCACAAACCAAATCTTGAGTTATACCAAGATTTGAAACCATTCAAGTCATCGGACATTAAGTGGCTCGATAAGGGCTTCATTTGATGAGGAGACTGGGCAGACTAGGACAGGTAAATTACACCAGAAAGATAACTGTAAAGGCACAAACTCATTTTCAGCAAGTCCCCTAGGCTAGTCAGGTAAAGAGTATTTGTGATCACATATTTTATTTGCTTTTGCAAATGAGTTTCGCGCACATGAATTTTCGTAAATGAGTCTACGGGCCCTAAGGAACTTTCAGATGGTAGCAAACAGAAACGTTAGTTTGTTTTGTTCACATTGTTAATATTGGTGCTGCCTTTACTAGAGACATAATGAAAATAAACTACTGCACCTAGGGAGCCTCAGGAAGAGGGAAGATTTAACTCCTGGAAATTATTTGTTTTTATTTGTCCTGTGCACCCCAGGATAGGGCTTCTCACCATTTGCTCACCTTGCAGAAAGCCCTTGTCACATTCTAGAGGAGTGATTTTCTTCTGCCAAAACTACCATGAAATTAAATATCAACAGCAGCAACAGTGGGTCTAACATCCACCAACACGTGCATGCTCAACATATACAAGGGGAACTTGGAGAATGCAATCCAGAAAAGAACTAAAAGTTAAGAGCAGCCAACAATCTCAGGCCACTAGGATGAAGACACACAGGCTAGGCTCTCCAAGAACTCCAAGTTCAATCCCATATATCTTGCATCTTGATCAACAGGGACCAAATGTTGCTGACCACTGGGCCCTGACCTCCCTCTTTCGGTAGTAGATGAGGGAATGCAGTTATCCTACAGTTCATAGGCCTAATAATAGCATCCATTCATCCATCCATCTAACTGTAGCAATAACAATAACATAGTAGCACATGACATGGATTTTGTCATATAATGCTCACCTTATACAGCGATTAAATGACTGTTTATGTTTGAGACTAAGGCTTATAGACATAGTCATCTATCCAAGATCAAACAGCTAGTAAGTGGCATAGCAGGTACTTTGATTCAGGAAGCCTAGCCCTAGAGACCCCACTCTAAACCAACACACCTCAGAGCAAGGTCTTGAGTTCCTAGCATTGAGTTTGGCCTCTGTTTCCTCATTTGAAACTGAGGGAAGTAAGACAACCACACAACACAGAGTATCAGATGAGACATCATCTGCAAAGTGCCAGGGCCAATGCCTAGTACCTAACAGGTACTCGATATAATTGGTTCACTTCCTCCAGGTGTATAGAAACGAAAAAAAAAAATTTCATCACTTCCCTGCAGGGTCGGAAATAGGTCTGGAGATAAAAAACCACATTCTTCCGTATAAATCCATTCACCTCTCAGACGTTACTTGTGAAAGTAATTTTAATCCTTCATGTTTGCAGAAATCATTTCAAAGTAAAAGTACTCATACCTCATTCTCCGTGAAAGACATTACAATTTGGTGCAACTTCTGTCCTTGTCAGTATGCCGTATTGTGTTAACGTTTTCCACAGCTGTGGGAGCCGTGCTATAATCAGACAACATCCTACTGAGGCATTGACGCACATCTAAAAAACTCACCAAGCCCCGAAAATGGAACGGAGAAACCTTTTCCAAATCAATTTTCCCTTTTGTCTTTCTTTGCGACTCTCAGGCTCCCTTCCTTTTCAGCCATTGAGTTGAACTCCAGGTAGAGAGAAACATTTGGCATGAAAATGATTCTCCCATAAAGCCTGACGTCTTTTAAATACTTACAAGAACTGTGCATTTCAAATATGCAGAGAATTCTATACAGAGAATAACTTTCTAGAAACCCATGTCATTTAATTCTGTTGCTCTTGTTTTCAACTTGTGTATAATACCACCTATGTCAAATGGAAGTAGCTATGCAGATTTTTTTTAAAGAAAACCAAAAGAAAAAAGTGTTGCCTCTTGGGCAGAAAAAATATTTAGATTCTGCAAGAGAGGGACTCCTGAAATCCCTCATGTGACCTTCCTCAGAAACTATTCAAGTCATCTGGGAAATGACCCCAGCACGACGAATATTTGGGTTTGTTCTGCTTTGCAATTTACCGCTCCATTTCAAAGAAATTAAAGCATTAACAACTGGTGCTTATGCAGGACTCACAAAGTACCTCAACAGCCGCATACATCTCAGCTTCATTCAAAAGCTGAGAAAGCAAATCAATGGAGGATAATGGAACGGGATAAAATTAGCTCAGTCGGGAAGAAAACATATTTATTTGCCTTCTCAGGTGCCTCTTCTCAAAAGGGCAGAGAAGGGAAAAAATTAAAACTTGGACCCTCATCACAATAAAGACTACAATTCATCAAGGTGACCATCTGCCAATGAAACTGATAAGGAAAATGTTATTAAGGATAAAACTTGCAACCCCCGTTTTTTTCCCACTAAGAAAGCATAACTTTTCCCTTTCATTCTTCCTCTACCTTCTATTTATGTTTCCAATTAAGATTTGTCTATCTAAAAATCGGTAATGTGGCACTCACGAGCCCTGTTAGTAATGTATTCCTCTAAGCTACATTCTAAAACCAAGCAGGATCCATAAATCATGCCTCTTCTTGCATGAAATGAGAAATGCTACGGTCAACTGAAATTTCTGGAAAGGTGGAGAGGTGGAGCCACCCCAGTTATTTTTCTGCAATTTGCAATAATTGCAAATGCCTCCTAGGAAAAACTCAGCAACAGTAATCCTCCAGCTCACACGTAAGCTAAATCATCACAGCTACCTAGGAGCAGGGAAACCCCAGTATGCACAGCATTGGGCATCCGGAGGTAAGAGGAGGGGCAGCAAACAGCTCTACCCCATATCTGTCCGGATCCTTTGTCTCTGATCATCCATCTCCTTCCTTTTCTGTACAAACCTATGGCTGACTCCTGCTGAGTCACCTAGTGAAGGGAAAACTGAGGAGACCTCCTGAGAAGTGAGGTGCTGGCTTGGAAGCCCAATATGTTTATTCCAAGGCAAATCCATTCCACAATTATGTATCTATTCAACATCTTAGAATGCACCGCATATTATTGAATCTTAGCCCCAGAAGGTTTCATCTGACAACACGTGGGTATTTGGGGCTGTGGCTGGGAGGAAGGAAGGTGGTAAGAAAATGCCCCTCTCTGCTTTGATGGGGAGAGGAGGTTAGAATCATCACTATACCATGTTGAATGAGAGAATTTTCTCTCTCTCTCCCCGATGGCGCTGAGTAGAAAATTCACAAGCTCACCCAAATTGAATGAGCCTGCTGGGCTGGGTGATTGCACTTTTCAAATATGCTAGTCCCCATTTGGGGCTATTTTGTTTTAGAGTCTCTGTTTAGCTGTGTACTTACACTCCAAGCAAATGAATCA